>NW_012026863.1:37693-41940 GCF_000956235.1 Wasmannia auropunctata
ATTAATAACTGAACACGTAATATAATACAATATGCCCTCTCGGGTCTTTCGTCTTTCGCAGAACCACAAATCTCGTTTGTGAATCAAATCAAAATCAAATAAACTTAGGAAAATTAAAACTGAATAATTTATCTTATCTGTGGAACGCTTTAAAGTAAATAAACAAATATCGCTTGAATAAAACACAAAATAATAAAAATGGTCCACCTTTTAGTGGCCATTTCTAGTCTTTGTAACGCGAATCGAGGTTTGAGTTTTTCGCGGATGTCGCCGATGTTTCAGGCTCCGCCTCAATGTCCCGTTGACTCACCAACCCTCTTCCCGTGGCTGGAATTTCCTCGTTCGCCGCTATCCCCATTATGTTGTTACGAGCCTGGCCCAACATCGCGTTTGCGATATCCAACTGAAAATTCGGCTCGTCGGCAGCAGGAATTGTGGCCGGATGCGCGACCGTTGCAGGCGATGGCTGGAAAGCCAACGGTTGCAAACTCCTCGCCATTGATGCTAAAAACCTTTTCGCATCAATGCTATCTTGAAGGTCGCGTAACTCCTCTGGTGTAGGATTGATGTTAGCCACTGTTGCGCTTGGAACTTCGCACCTCTGGTGTTGTAGAAACATTTCATGCCTCTTGATATTATCCTCTGTTTGTTTCAGATATTTTCCGGTGCTATCCCTTGGTCTTTTAGCTGCTGCTAGCTGTTGCTTCGTAGGGGAATCGCTGTCCTTCCGGATTCTCGTGTAAGTCCTCTTCCTCTTGGTAATTTTAGTTTCTAGCCTCTCATCCTCCTTATCCGACTCGTTAATTTCACGTACTACTTTAGTTTTCTTTATTGTTTTAGATTTACCCACCTTTGGAAGTGGTACTACCGCCGTAGAAGCTGTGGATGTGGAAGCCGGTTCTATCTCTTCGCGATCTCGATGAATTACGGTAAGTATGTCGCGCTTGAATCTCGGATCCTCCTTTTCCACTGACGGATCTGCCACGAATTGACTCAGTGTGGCAAAGTCTCCTTCGTCTGAGCCGATTGATGAAGAAGCTTTCGTTATCTTGTCTGGTAGTATATCGAATGCCAATCTGTATATATTATTGGTGGCCTGCACCTCGGGTACTAAATATCTCGCCGTCATTATTGTTTTTACCTCACACAGCGGATTTTCATCACGATCGTGGAAAATCGTGGTATCGCGTATAGCCCGGGTCTTATCACCACGCCTGTGGCACTCAAGGATGGCGTCCGCCACCTCCTTGTCGAATTCCTTCTCTAACTCGATCTCTTCCTCTGTCGCTATTTGTGGCATCTTCTCGAGTTCTGCGCGTAGCGCATTATTCTGTAGTTGTAACTTCTCGAGAGCCCATCGTTGTTTCTGACGTTTCTGTTGAAATATGCGTAATTTACACGCTACGTGAAGTTGGCTGCAGAGCAGCGTAGCGAGAGCATGTGTGAGTGAGTGCTTGTGTCGTAAGACTGAGCGGAGCGAGCACGAAAAGAGCACGCAGAGAGAGCATGCCGTATCCGCGCGCAAGCTAAGTTGTATCCATGGATAGCATGGGAATCGCGCAACGAAATTAATAAATATTCATTGATTTATATTCATAAAAAGCTGCTGTGTAAGTGTTCATTATTATTATTCTCTTGATCTGGACCCCAATTTGTTTAACATGGTAGCAGAGCGTGGTTGGTGAGTGATCAAGGATATGTTCGCACGTGTCTCGGAATTATTCGGAAGAAGGGAATCCGACGAAGAAGATAAAAGTGAGCAAAAGGACAGTGAATCGAGTCCGTTAAAATACTCAAAAAGTGAAACCGAAAAGTTGGAAAAATTTAGAAAAACTTTAGAAAAACTGTTGATCAAGGAGATCGAAAGAATAGTGATCTTGAAGAGTGAAATTTTCCGAGCAGAGAATAAGAAAACCAAAATGTCGACGAACGACGAGTTTAAAATTCCGAGATTTGATGGAAGTGACTACAGTCTATGGAAAAAGAGAATTTTGCTGTTTCTGAGATACAAGGAGTGCTATGATCAAGCGGCACGTGGGCGAACAAACCAAGAAAATGAAGAAGAGTGGAATAAGAAGAACTTGAAAGCGATGAACATAATTTATTGCAGCATAACCAACCAGCAGCTCGAGTTTATATGTGATGAGGATACGGCATTGAAAATAATGAACAAGTTCGACAGTATGTATTTGAAGCAATCCACCGCCCTGCAAATATGTGTGCGAAACAGACTGGATAAAATGAAGTTGCGTGACTTTGAAGACGCAAGTACCTTCTTCAGTGAATTTGAAAGAATAATTAATGATTTGAAAAGTGCAGGTGCGAGTGTCAGTGAAAGAGAAAAGCTCGATTATATGTTGCAAATGTTGCCCGATTCTATGTGTTATATCGGCGATTTGATTGACTCAGTGCAGGAAAGTGATAAAACCTGCGAATTCTTAAGGAATAAAATCTCTGTGTGGGAGATGAAAAGCCGAAGTGCTGAGAAGAAAAAGCACAGCGCTTTCAAAGCTGAAAATAAGAATGGATCCTGTCATGGTTGCGGAAAATTCGGACATTTTGTCAAGGATTGCTGGGCCACTGGCAACGCTGGGAGCAGCTCCAGAGGTGGTAACAGCGGAGAGGCGCAAGCACCAGGAGGCGCGCGCCAGCAACAGCGGCTGCCGTAGCAGAGCCGGGGCTCCTGGAGAGGGGGCGGACGCGACAAAAGCCGGAGAGGGAGATGGCAGACGCGCGGCGGAGCGGCGGGCCACTACTCCGAGCAGCTGGACGACTCATCAGCCGGTACCTTCATAGCGCAAGTAGAGTGTAAGAGCGAGGCAGCGGCCTACACTAGCGCGAAGTATGATATAGAATGGATACTGGACAGCGGGTGTTCAGACCACATTATTTATTAATAATGACGCGTATTTTGAAAAATCTGTTGTTTTGAGAAATCCAATCAACGTTAAAGTAGGTGACGGTAGAACACTTAAAGGCACTAAAGTCGGTAATGTTGTTACTTATTTTGAAGTAGATGGTAATCAAATGCGAATTGATTTATTGAATGTTTATTATGTTAAAGAGATGGATAAAAATTTGATTAGCTTCGCAAAAGTGACAGATCGCAATAAAGTTGTTTCTATTGGTAATAATTCAAAAATTTATAACGATAAAGGCGTGTTGATCGGAGTAGCTACTAAGAATAATGGATTGTATAAAATAAATAGTTTTAACAACCGAACCGATTCGTACGTAGGTAATATTGAGAAAATGACACAGAAAGAAAGATACCATAGATTATTGGGTCACGTAAATTTCCAATACTTGAATAGAATGTGCAAAGATAAGCTTGTTGACGGGATGCCCGATGTATTAGAACCGATCTATTTGAAATGCGGAACGTGTCTGCAATATAAGATGCACAACCTAAAATTTGAAAAAAATAGATACAAAGCGCGAGGTATATTAGATATAGTTCACACGGATGTGAATGGACCGCATGCCACGACGGGCTATGACGGGTCCAAGTATTTTTTATCTTTTATCGATGATTATAGTAAGTGTGCAGTAGTTTATACGATTAAACAAAAGGCAGAGGTTCCAAAGTGTTTTGAAAATTATTTGAATGTAGTTGAAAATTTGACCGGCAAAAGAGTAAAAAAATTAAGGTGTGACAACGGGCGCGAATTTATAAATAATAAAATGTCGCAAATAGCAGAGGATAGAGGTATTATACTCGAACCTTGTCCTTCATACACACACAAGCTAAACGGAACAGCTGAGCGGTATAACCGATCTATTATGAATTCCGCGAGATGTTTATTATCGGATTCAAATTTGCCACGAAAATATTGGCCTGAAGTCATTAAAACGGCCGCATATCTTAAAAATCGAACAATTACGAACACTATTGAGAATAAAACACCATTTGAAATTTTATTTAAGGAAAAACCGAATATTAAAAATTTGAAATTGTACGGTAGCAAAGTATTTGTTAGAGTGCCTGAAGCTAAGAGAGAATCTAAATGGGACCGCAAAGCTGATACGGGTATATTAATCGGATATGAACGCAATGGATATAAAGTCTTTGTTGATGGTAAAATTGTAAAATCTAGACAGGTCAAAATTGTAGAAGACCGGGAGAGCTTGATAGATTTTAATGAATCAGATGGGAATGAAAGCGAGTCGGAAGAAAATTTCGATAGAAACTCTGTAAATAGTAATGTAGATAAAAATGAGAATGTGAATGATCAAAATAAATCCGT
>NW_012026863.1:41980-42830 GCF_000956235.1 Wasmannia auropunctata
TGACATTAGATCAGAGTAATTATATTGAATCATTAGCGACTAAGTATAATATAGAGAATGCAAAATTGTACAAGACTCCAATGGAGCAAAATTTGAATATTGAACCCGCACAGTCAGTATCAGAGAATATAAAGTATAGAAATTTAATTGGAGCACTTTTGTACATAAGTACTAGCACGAGGTTAGATATTAGTTATAGTGTAAACTATCTAAGTCGATTTCAAAATATGTACGATGAGACGCATTATAAATATGCATTGAGAATTGTGAAATATTTATATTTAACTAAAGATGTAAGGCTGACTTATAAAAGAAATGTAAACGCAGAAATATTAGATTATTTTGTGGACGCTGACTGGGCAGGTGATAAGATTGATCGAAAATCGACAACTGACTATGTAATTAGACTATTTGGAAACGTGATATACTGGAAATCCAGAAAACAGGGCAGTGTGACGAAATTCTCCACAGCCGCTGAGTACGTAGCATTATCAGAACTAGTCAGTGAAGTCATAGTTATTAAGAATTTGTTGTTAGATTTTAATGTAAACATTGTGGAGCCAATTAGCATTTATGAAGATAATTCTGGTGCAATTTCTATTGCTAAATTTGGGAATCTAACAAAAAATTCCAAATATATAGAGGTTCATTTCCATTTCGTCAACGAAAGTTACGAAAAAGGGATAATTAAAATAGTGAAGGTAGACTCAGAAGACAATCTAGCGGATATATTAATCAAAGCTCTAGGAAGAATAAAATTTGAAAAATTTAGATCTTTATTACATATTGTTTAAAATATAATGTGGAAAATTTTGTTTAAAGAGTAAAAGATCACGAGCGTAAAAATTAA
>NW_012026863.1:42850-43454 GCF_000956235.1 Wasmannia auropunctata
GTGTGCGTAGATCCGAGAGAGAAAGACAAAAACCAGTTAGGTATGGCAAACCCGTAGAAACTAAGTTTGTGTATGTAAACGTGGTAAGTGCGAAAAATCCACTCACGTATGCAGAAGCGTTGAAAAGCAAAGAATATAAATTATGACTAGAAGCAATGAATCGCGAAATGAATTGTCTAATGAAAAATCAAACCTGGCAGTTAGTCGAAAAGTCAAAAAGCATGAGAATACTAGATTTGAAATGGGTGTTTACGAATAAATTCGACAACAGTAAAAAAGCGAGGCTTGTTGTACGCGATTTCAGCAGGACGAAATTCTCGAAGATTTGTATTCTCCGGTAGCTAAAATTCAAACGTTAAAATTGTTGCTTACATATTGTTGTCAGTTTGGATTAAGTATTCAACAAATGGATGTAGAGACCGCTTTTTTAAACGGAAACGTAAAATTCGAAGTATATGTAAAACAACCACCTGGTTTTGAGGATGGATCGAACCGAGTGTGTAAACTGAAAAAGGCGATATATGGATTGAGAGAAAGCCCACGCGCTTGGTATGAATGCTTCGATGATTATATTCGAAAATTGGGATTCAAAAGGAGTGTTAAT
>NW_012026863.1:43474-43788 GCF_000956235.1 Wasmannia auropunctata
TGTGCTCTTCCGATCTAATTACGTTTTATTATTATCATATTACTACTATTATCGTTTATTATCAAGTTTTACCTCGCAACAATATATATATAAATATATACTCATATATTCAATTCCCTGTATTCATTTGTCTTATGTACAATTATATCTTGTTCAAGTATATACACACATATATATGTATATCCAATGATATTCATTATTATTTCCTGCCTCTTCGTTATCATTATTGACAACTGATATTTTATTTACTTATTTCTTATTTCATTGTGTCACATTGCAAATTATTTATCTTAAGATATTACTATTGATTATCA
>NW_012026863.1:43838-45159 GCF_000956235.1 Wasmannia auropunctata
TCCTAAAAAGGACGATATTACTCATTTGTGCCAACCAGCGCGATCATTGGTCCTGTTTTAGTCAGGGAACTTAATCCCTATGACTTGGGATCGGACCTGTGCGATTCTCCGGGGCGGAAAGAGATGTGAGGCGGGTGAGGTCGTTTAGTTAAAATAAAGAGTATTGCATTTAAACATAACAATTGAGTTTATTACTATCTAAAATAACATAATTCATAATATCCTACAAATTTGAATGTGACTATTGAATTTGAAATTAGTTGAACAAGTTTAGTAACTTTTTAATTTCAGTTTAAAATGTTAAGTGAGATTAAAATCGTAGTTTACAAATAGTTTATTATTAGCTTAACAAAGATTATGTTTGAATATTATAGTTAAGATACATAGCGCGTCGAGAGTTCAAGGAGCAGTTCAAAGTCGTAAATAATAATTGAAATTACGATAACAATGCGAATTAGGAGACACGGTAGCGTCTCCCGCCAAGTATATTTTTTCGCTACGGTCAGGAAATATTTTTATACTTACAGAGACGCTACAGTGTATCCTTTACCGGACAGATAACGCTTCTGTAGAAATAAATTATTATATCTTTTAATTATATGAATATTATCGATAAATGCCTATTTTGTGAAAAAACCTATATTTTTCCAATCACAATGCTGTAATAACGATGTCCATAAGTGCATTTAATGCATAAGCGCATAAAGTGTATGCATTTTTTTGCCCGATTTTATGTCATTCAGATACGTCGTCGTCGTCGTCGGCGTCTTCTTCTTCGCAAAATTTTTCAATCTTGTCCTCCTTTGTCTATAATTTATAATTTTGCCGCCTTTGTTGTCGTCGTCTTTTTCATCGCTAAATTTTCGTAAAATTTCAATGTTGTATGGTCTCTTTGGTCTGCTATATCATCGTCGTCGTCTTCTTCGCAAAATTTCAATCTTGTCCCTTTTTTTAATCTTGTCCCACGTCTCTCTCTTGGTTTTCTCGTTTCTCTCACGACTTTCTCGTCTATTTCTCTACTCTCTCGTCTCTCTCACAACTCTCTATGGTCGTCGTCGAGGAAGTGAGTGTCTACGTGTTTGTCTTCGAGGAATTAAATGTCTAGGTGTCATCTAGGTCTTCGCGGTCGAGGAAGTGAATGTCTACACGGTCACCATCGATGAAGTAAGTGTTTACGTGTTCGCCGTCGAGAAACTAGGTGTCTGATAATGTCTAGGTCTTCGCCGTCGAGGAAGTGAGTGTCTAAGTGTTCGCCGTCGAGGAACTAACAAGGGACCCACACAAACTGCACAATAGCTAAGCCTGTCTCTTATACACATCT
>NW_012026863.1:45209-45834 GCF_000956235.1 Wasmannia auropunctata
CTCCCCACAGTCTTAAGAAGTTCCCAAAAGAGACTATGCTAGTGGAACTTCTGGAAATTAATTTATTAGTGGTTGGATCTGTGCCAATCTTTATCAGAACAATCTATGGATCTCAAATGTGGATCAAATGTGGCTAGATTTTGCCAAATTAACTTTTTAACTAATTAACAATATAACTTCTTTAATTTGTGGACCGTTGTGGGTCCCTTTTCATAGGAAAATAAAATATAACTGAATTGTGGCACATTCAACTCTATTGGGAAGGCAAGTGGTTAAATCACATATGAATATTATAAAGTAACTGAATTGTGGTCTCAAACTAATTAATCTTTCTTTGTTTCAGGGTTCCCTCAAGCTGATGCTGATCTACAACCTTTCTCGGGTAAGTATTCGATAAAACTGATTCTTTTAACTCTTTTGCTAATTATTGTCCACCTTTTATTTTTAGAAAACGACCTTGGATACTCTAGTCGCAGTTCGGTAAGTATAAAGCAATTTTCTTTCTTATTCATTCGTCCTTGGAAACGACCTTGGATGCTCTAGTCGCAGTTTGGTAAGTATAAAACGATTTCTTTTTTATTCATTCGTCCACACAACACACACATTCGGTGCGCTTACAAAATGT
>NW_012026863.1:47600-48155 GCF_000956235.1 Wasmannia auropunctata
AATCCGCGGTATGTTCGTCGCTTCATGCACAGCCCGTGCAACTACACTCACGTCATTGTTATTGCATTTGGAGCTTTCTGCGTTACTTTTGACCTTCTTAACGTTTAGCCTATCTTTGATCTTATTTATTACCATCTCTAACCTTTGCAACATTTCGTCTTCTACTTTACTAGCTCCGTCGAATTTTCTCGCTTTGATCTTACTTTCTATGTCGCTAATCGAGCTAAATATTTGCTCTCGGTGTGGACTATTTCGCGTAAGGTACCGTAACGAATCGGATACCTTTAATATTTCATTTTGCAATTTTTGCAAATACTCGATCCTTTTGGCGTACTCGGATCTATATATAGGACAAATGGTTGTCATTTGTGGGATGTAATTCACCTTTCTACGCGTTTTTCGCTTATCGCTATAATTAGTGGGAGGAGGATCTTTATTTCGGGTAGGGTTGCTTATCCTAACCGCATTTATTGTTTTATTTGCGTAGGGTCGCCGTACGTTTTTCCGCAACGACTCCTCGCCATTTTCGTCCGCTCGGAACGAACTCTCCTCGCC
>NW_012026863.1:51217-53401 GCF_000956235.1 Wasmannia auropunctata
ATCGTGTCGTCGAACACGTCTTCGTATTGACTCAGTAACTGGTCCAAATTGTCGCTCGCTTCCTCCAGCGTTAGCGTTGAAATTGTGGGTATTCGCTCCACATTATCTTTATTCTCGAACTGGACTTGTAGTCCATCGGTTAGTCTCATGTTTAATCCGTATTTCGTCAAGAAATCGATCCCTAGAATGACGGGATATGCCATCTTTTCCACCAAGTAGAACTCTTGTGAGTACCTTCTGTCGCCAAAGTCAAAAGAAACCTTGACCTTGTTCGCGATCAACGCTCCCCTCTCTGAGAACGCTCCTTTCAGGAGAAACTTCTTTATCGGTACCACTATCATCTCCTCTTTCGAATCGACAAGTCTGTCGTATATATCCTTGGTGATGGCTGAGATCTGTGCTCCTGTGTCGACTAGCGCTGCTATGTCGAAATCCTTGAATTTAATTTTTATCATCGGAGTTTTGTAATCCGTGATACTCTTGAGCTGGTCTTCCAGCATCATCTCGTCTAAATCTTTGAGAAGATCTAGAGTCCTCAATATGTTTATTTCCGCCACTTTTTGTTCGGCGTTCTTCTGCGTGACCGCTGTCCTAGCGTTCGTCGTCACGTCTTCCTCCTTGGAATCCTCTTCCTCGACGTTTATCGTCGAAACTCTTCGATCTTGACCACCTTTTGGTGTCACCTTCTCCTCTGTATCGCTCGTAACTTCTGTAATGGTAACCCCGGACGATCTGTTCGCCTTCCTGGCGAAGACTCTGTCGTTTGTGAAACTTCGCTTCCCCATTTGTGGTATCCGCTTGTCCGCAAATGCGCTATATTGTCTCGGCGTCCGTTGTGGGAAGTAGGTCCTTTGGGGTTGGCTGAATTGTTTTGGCGCAGACTTACCTTCAGCTGAGCTTCCCAAATTGGTTTGACCAATACTACCCATCAACTTTGGTGTAGCGTTTCTGTATGTATTGTTTGTCTGGGGTCTTTCGTAACCATTCCTATTTCTACTACTAATAAAACTGTTGTTCGAACCTAATCTCGGCGCGTTTGCGCGTTCCTGTCTTGCCACAACTTGTGGTCTTTCTAACTCTATCGAGTTGAGTAACCTGACTAGATCTTGGAGAGTACTTACGGTCGTGGGACGTATCTCCCTGGCAATGTCGCTCGTAAAATGACGTTTCACGGCGCGTATTATTTCGGATTCTAGCATGGGAGGGTCAAGCGTCTTGGCTTGCCTCGCTATCGACAACGCATAGTCGCTCATCGACATATTTTCGCGGTTGTTTGGTCGATATTTGTACTTCGCGGTATAAAGTTCCTCGCGAAATTTTCCCTGTTCCTCGTCTGACCAGAAATGTTCTTTGAATAAGCGTACCGCTTCCTCGTAAGAAGTCGGTTGATTCAAGTCGAACCACAAACTCGCGTTTCCACGCATTGACTTAGCGAAAAAATGTAACCTATCCGCGTCTGAGACTCTCTCGTATTTCGCGGTTCTTTCAAACTTGTGGAGAAATCTAATTGGGTTCTGTGTATCGCGTCTTCCCGTGTAGGTGATGTCCTGGAAAGGATTCATCAACCAGCCACCACGTGGCATCCTAATAGTCCAATCATTTACTTGCGGTACTGCGTCGCGTCTTTCGAGAACAACGGAATCCACGTTCTGTCGTTGTTGCATGGTGGTATCGACCACCATCGACTCTGCGTCCGTTTTGTTTTGTTCCCGTATCACGTCAACGTTTAACTTCCCTAATCTAGCTTCAAGAGCATTGACTTTATCCAACAGAGCATTTAATAATTCGGCATTTAGCACGTTCGCGTCTGTGGCTTGGACTACTCGGCAATTATTGTTCGAGATGCTGCTATCTGCGTTATTCGCGTTACCATCGCCTTCGCTCGCCGCAATTCTAGTATGCGGGGTTTGTTCGTGCGAAGCGCGTGGCGTTTCCGACGTCATTGCTATCTCATTCACGGTTTCTATGCGCGTCTCCACGTTTAACTCGGTTTCGCTATCTATGTCGAGTTCGTTTATGCTTGTACGCCTGCCTTTACGTGGCGTTTTCGCTTTCTTAGGCATAGTGTCGATATATGACCACTATCTATCGTCTGGTAACAAAATCTTTAGGAACTCTAGTTTATCCACACCTTTGTGGTTAGGAAACTTTCTAGACCAAATTTAATCCGAAATAACTTTACTT
>NW_012026863.1:57149-57635 GCF_000956235.1 Wasmannia auropunctata
TCAGTGGCACCTGTAGTACCTTCTTCGTGGGATAAGGTGAAACGAAGTGGCGACCGACAATTTGCTGGGAAGAGGTAACAGCGATTCATGGTAAGCGCGATTGTCATTGGTCAATTGTAATTGTAGTAGCACTCTCAAAGTAGGCTGGCTTTCAACGGGCCTGCACATAGGTGAGGTGCTTCGGGGAAGAAGCCGATAATAGCACGGGATACGGTAGAAAAGGTGGTGTTTACGGACGACGTAGAGTCATAGGGGCTCATATAGATCGTACATAGTTTACGTCGATTCAAGTCCGGTTACAAGGTTGCAGCCGTCACCAATCTTGCCGTCGGCTGCAACGGTCGCGATTGTGGAGCAGCCAATACCACAAAGCGAGGAGAAGCAAAGACCACAAAATGTGGACAAAGAAGTAGATTACGGAGACATTGAATTGCGGATTGCCCGGGCGATGGCGGGTTTTGCCAATCCCGGACGTATTACCACCAG
>NW_012026863.1:59458-60541 GCF_000956235.1 Wasmannia auropunctata
GGCTGAGGCGAAGACGCGACCGCGATTCGCGGATCGTGCAAATTGCGTGCGTGTGTATGACTGTGGGAAGTGAATGTGTGTTGTGCGCTAGTGAGACATATAATCAATAAACAAGATTTAAACAAATACTCTGAGTGAATAGAAAGCACTCACACGATCCTGCGTCGTACCCGCATGATTTTCGTGTCATAAATACATCCGGGGCGAAATTTCTGGATGCTGGCTGCGAGACAACACACCGGGGCATAAGACGATCATCGGTGGCAGTGGCACCTGTTGTACCTTCTTCGTGGGATACGGTGAAACGAAGTGGCGACCGACAATAAGCTGGAAAGAGGTAACAGCGATTCATGGTAAGCGCGATTGTCATTGGTCAATTGTAATTGTAGTAGCACTCTCAAGTAGGCTGGCTTTCAACGGGCCTGCGCATAGGTGAGGTGCTTCAGGGAAGAAGTCGATAATAGCACGGGATACGGTAGAGAAAGTGGAATTTACGGACGACGTAGAGTCATAGGGGCTCATGTAGATTGTACATAGTTAACGTCGATTCAAGTCCGGTTACAAGGTTGTAACCGGGTTTTACGCTTCAGTTACAATTAATCCGCGTTGTCGCGTATCAAATATATCGGCTATCAGACTTCGTCTTCACGAAGACTCGCAATTGCGCAGATCCGATTGCTCGTTTCTATACGGAGTCTCGGTTGCACAATTATTAACGTTTCCGGCAAATACCGACTTTACAATTTTAAAACCGTGAATACCTTTTAATTGATTTCACTTACTTTTCGGTCGCCACTTCGTTTGACCTTTCCCACGAAGAAGGTCGTAGACGGCAGGCTGCAGACGGACGACTTCTCTGGCCCCGCTGTTTGCTCGCAGCTTCCGTCGGTTCCGAATAAAGCGATTGAGAGGATGCCCTCGCATGCAGGAACGCAGCAGGACGAATGACCGGGCGGACACTTGCGCGTATTTTTAGCAATGAATTTTATTCTGCTTTTATTATAATAATTATAAATGCGCACAGCTCACAGTCACTCATGCATTCACTCTCGTACAGTCTCTCGCCGTGTATGACCCGCGCGT
>NW_012026863.1:64334-65275 GCF_000956235.1 Wasmannia auropunctata
CTATTGATTTAATAAAATAGTATTGATTAAATAAAATACATTTGATTTAAAAAGAGAATCGTATATAGTTTAAATGTGTGAGTGAAAATCCGTGTATAATGAAATAATGTGCGAAAGATGGAATGTGATGAAATGAGTTGGCGGTATCGGTAAAAACGAAATCTTCTGTAAGATGATCGACTTCAGTAGTTGCAGAGAGTTATGCTTCCGAAGACCGCCACAATACTCCCCCCCGAGCGACGGCAAACGTTGCGAACTGTACTTTTTTCTTATTTTTGGGACCGGAGTACGTCTTTAGTGGTTTCTCCATACACGGCGTAATTGAAGAAGGATCAGGTGCAGTAGCAGGTGAAAACACAGTAGGATTAACATCCGGCTCTACAGGCATAAACGCTGGTTTGAGACGCTCGGTGGAAACATTAAAATTTTTACCTGCAACATCAAGAGTGAACAAGAAATTATTAATTCGGTCAACAACACGAAAAGGACCATTATAAGGAGGTTGAAGAGATTTTTGAACTGAATCTTCTCTTATCCAAACGTGAGTACAATCAAAAAGATTCTTGTGGTAAAAAGGTGTCCTCTTGCAGTAATGTGCTGTGGGTCTTGATCTAATATTTCTCATAGCAATTCTATGTTTTTCACGAAAACGTTCAGGATCATCAGGTGGATCTTCTTCCAGAAAGAATTCTCCTGGAATCCGTAAAGTTAAACCATAAAGCATCTCAGCTGGAGAAGATTTTAAATCTTCCTTGAAACAAGTGCGAAGCCCTAATAAAACTGTGGGCAAGACTTAAAACCAGTTTCCATCAGTTTTATGGCACATGATAGCACTCTTCAAGGTACGGTGCCAACGTTCCAGAATACCATTTGCAGCAGGATGATATGCAGATGTTCGAATGCGCACACAACCAACTAAGTTAGTGAGAGCTTTGAATAAG
>NW_012026863.1:65325-66378 GCF_000956235.1 Wasmannia auropunctata
TGTTTAAAATTAATAATGTGAACAAAAAATAAAATGCAAAGGTTGCGATACATTTGATCGCCCTTGCCCACGACATCTCTATTCGAGTTGTTTAATGACCGCGTCGCTATCGGGTATCGGTCCCCCGTTGGAATTCGCTGTTGCGACGGGCTGCGCCACAATTGGCGCGTGATATGACGAGCCTGTTGCCGCCTGAAGTTCCGCGACGAGCTTGTCGAGGTCGTCGCCGCTCCTATTGAGAGCCAGGCTGGGCTCGGTTACGCTGCACTGTGACAGCGTCGATGTTTCTGCTTCCTCGCGTCCGGTTTGTGGATGCTGCGGCTCCGGTGGTCGTCGGACGTCAAAATCGCCACAAAATGGAATCGGGTGCTGGAACACATCCGGTTCCAAGGTTAGGGTTATAGGGTAAAGCAGGGGATCAAATGGCCGATGGCATTTTTTTTGAATAGAGGACGACTTCCTCTTTCACCCCCATATAGGTCTTATAGGGTCTGACTTCATAGTTTGGCCGTTCTAATTCATTTTGTGTTTTAGAAGATGAAAAAGTCACTCTCCTGGCTGAACGGTTAGAGATAGAGATTCGGTGCATAGGACCAAATGTGTTTCTTTTGTCGAGCAGCATAAGGAGTGCTAGGTCCCGGAATTGAAAAATTTTTGTTTTGAATTTTTTTTTTTGGAATTTCAGACAGGTCGCAATTTTTCCTTATAGAACTTGTCGAGAGGAACAAAAAAGGTCCTCTTCACCATGCCTTTATCTCCAACCGTTTAGCTGATCTAATTCGTTTTTTGTTCTCTGAAACCCAAAATGACTATTATTAGTGAAACAAAGACAGATAGGGGCATGGCGAAGAGGACCTTTTGTGTTTTTCTCGTGGAGCTGCATAAGAAAGGGTAGGTTAAGGAATGTTTAGAATTTTTTTTTTCTGAAAATTTTTCTAAGTTCCGACTCCCTCTAAAAGTGGGAAAAAATGAGGGTGCTGAAAAAATCGGAACTATCGCTGGACTATATATAAAAATTGCATTTTTTATAAATCATGACACAGTCACAAACAC
>NW_012026863.1:66428-67150 GCF_000956235.1 Wasmannia auropunctata
GTTCCGTGTACGATTGAACGGTGTCCAATATTCCGTGTACGATTGAACAGTGTCCAAATAAACGGTGTCCAATATTTCTGTGTACAATTGAACGGTGTCCAATATTCAGTGTACGATTGAACGGTGTCCAATATTCCGTGTACAATTGAACGGTGGCTCGAAAATAATTTTCTGTGTGTCTAAAAGAACAGTGTCCAAATGAACAGTGTCTGAATGAACGGTGTCCAAAAGAACCGTGTGCAATATAACGTGTCTATTTGCAACGTGTCCATTTGCAACGTGTCCAATTGTACCGTGTCCAAGTGAACCTGTCCCGTTCAACGGCGATTACATTTTCCGCGAAGACGCTGCGGCTGTGAAAATTTGGTTTCGCGATCAGCGCCTCCGCGCCGTGTCTACCCTCCCATGTCGTCGCCAGTCTCACGTAGACGTGCTTGCGCACGTTCTCCACCATCTTACCGAATACCGCGTTGTTCATTACTTTGTACAGATTTTTTTCGAAATCGTTCTTAGCCTCGGTTCTGAATTTCGTATTTAGTTCGATGTATTTACTCGCGAAGCCATGGAGATTGCGCGAATTGCAACACGCGGTGAATCTTCGTTACGCAAAGGCCGTGGCGAGTGCATTGCTGCAGGTTGCGATAGTAGATGATGTAACGCTTCTTACCGTTGAGCGTCGCGAGGAGCTTATAGTGCCGCGTGCCGGGCGGCTTATCACGCGT
>NW_012026863.1:68601-69062 GCF_000956235.1 Wasmannia auropunctata
TTTTTTCCGATTTCCGCTGGTGGGAAGTGGAGCCCCTCTCGTGATTGTAAGGTGCTCGATCGCTCCTTCGAGATTCTCGAGTTGCCTCCAGTTCGCACGAGGACTTGGCTTACATTTCGCCTTTTTTTCGATTTTTGCTGGTGGGAAGTGGAGCCCCTCTCGTGATTGTAAAGTGCTCGATCGCTCCTTCGAGATTCTCGAGTTGCCTCCAGTTCGCACGAGGACTTGGCTTACTTTTCGCCTTTTTTTCGATTTTCGCTGGTGGGAAGTGGAGCCCCTTTCGTGATTGTAAGGTGCTCGATCGCTCCTTTTGAGAGTATCTAGAGTCTCCTCGAGTTTGCACGAGGGTGAAAGACCTGTCTCTCTTGTACGCAGTGCGTCCGTCGAGTCTGTCGATTTTTTTCTGTCTCGTCGAGTCGCGATAATGGATATCACGGCACATTATTCGCGATATCCCGAAA
>NW_012026863.1:69112-71400 GCF_000956235.1 Wasmannia auropunctata
TAGCGTCCACGTAGGTATTGATTGTAAATTCGTCAGTTTTTAAACGTAGAATAGCATCTCTGGTTGTCCACAAATATCGCACAATTCCACAAAGCCCGTTCCAAAGAGATTCGTCGTAATTCTCGCAGAATTGAGCGTAATAATTAACTGAGTATGATATGTCAGGTCTGCTTCTATTGGATATATATTGCAAACATCCTAGCAAGTTCCTGTATGGGTACGTACACCTCCCTTCGGTTTCTCGGTTCTGGCTGTCCGGTCTCGGCATTCCGTGTGGAGATGCTGGTAATGATAGTGGTGCTTTGCTAATTAAGGGAAACAGCTGCTTTAACTCTTCAATGTATTGTCCTTGATGCAGCCCAATTACCCCTCCTTCGTTTACGAATTGCACTCCAAGTAGCTTACTTATCGGGCCCAACTTTTTGATTTCGAAGCACGATTCCAACGTAGATAACACCACATCCAAGTACCGCTGATTGGCGGCAAAAATGGCGATATCGTCCACATATATTAGTAGTAGGACCTTGTCTTCATAGCCAAAGACGCAGTTCGCTGATTTCAGCGGGACGAAGCCACGTTTCTGTAGTGTCTTTCGCAATTTTGTGTGCCACTCTTTACCACTCTGGTGTAGCCCGTAGATGGATTTATTTAGTTTACAAACCATGTCGGTGCCACTTTCGAATCCATGTGGTTGTTGCATGTAAATGACATGTTGTAATTCTCCATATAGATATGCTCCTTTGATATCGATTTGATATGATAGCCATCCCAACGCACTGATACATATGGCGTAGAATAATCTGAGCAACGAAAAGTCTACAACCGGACTGAAGACATCATCGTAATCAACACCTAGAATTTGCCGATGACCTCCGGCGACCAATCTTGCCTTGAATTTCTGTATCTCGCCCTTGGTATTAGTTTTGACTGTGTAGATCCATCGATTAGTAATCACATGCATGTCAGTGCTTCGTGGGATAATGGTCCAGACATTTCTCTGGTTCAGCATCATTAGTTCTTCCTTCATTGCCATTTTCCATTGAAGTTTTTGTGTACTATTGATGGCCTCACTGTAGTTTTTCGGAATGACGATGTCCTTGGCATTTATCACTAGTCAGGCTTTCACGTCATCTTCGTCGTCGCTACTCTCCAAATCTTCATATTCGCTGTCCGAAGACTCAACATTCGTTGTCTTAGCGGGCTTCAGTGTTGGCAAGTGTCCGATCTCTTCTTTAGTCTTGAAATCGAATTCTTCAGGAAGGTATTCGATTGAGTTCTGTTTACAATATTTTCGTACTTCCTGTAACGACCTCATTCTTTCTCGTTTACCGTCTGGATTACGAGTTATATAATAGAAGACCTCTATACGGTCACCCGCTTTTCTCTTACCTAGTTTTCTCTCCACCTTGACAGGAGGTCCCTGTACTTCAGCACTCTCGACGGGGATCATCTCTTCCTTTTCTTCCGAGATGTCCGATTCACTTTCTTCCTTGTAGATTAGTGTATCCTTAAATGATCGATCTTTCGGCTTGTTTTGTTGCTGGATGTCATCCTTGTACATGATAGACTCTTCGAATCTAGCATGGATGGTATCCTTTACTTCGTTTAGCTTTGGAATCCAGATCCGGTATCCTCTTGTGTGAAGTGAGTATCCAATCAAATATCCAATATCAGCTCTGGAATCTAATTTTGATCTCGTCGCTTTTGGTCGGTGTACATAGATTCGACACCCTAGAGATCTTAAGTGACCAATTGACGGCCTTTTGTTAGTCCATTTTTCTAAAGGAGTCGCCATATTTAGTGTTTTGTGACTGCAGCGATTACGAACATGTGTGCTTGCTATTAATAACTCACCCCAAAACCTCTCTGGAAGTCCTGAGTCAAGTAATGTTGCTCGTACTCCCTCCATTATTGTGCGATTGAACCTTTCACATACACCGTTTTGTTCAGGAGTATAATATGATGTACGCTCCGCCTTGATTCCGTGTTGACTTAGAAAGTTTTCAAAATCCTTATTCACAAATTCCTTACCGTTATCGGTAAGGATACGGATACGTTTTATTTTCATTCCGGTTTGACGTTCAGCCTTCGTCATGTACTCCTTGAAATAAGCAAACGCATCTGATTTCTCTTTTAGTAAGTAAATCGTCGCTTTGCAGGAAAAATCATCTATAATCGAGAGAAAATATCTAAAGCCTCTCATTGTTTTGACCTTGGATGGTCCCCAGATATCCATGTGCGTCAGTTCTAAGATATCTTTACTCACTCGTTCGGGAAGTGGTTTAAAT
>NW_012026863.1:71450-71885 GCF_000956235.1 Wasmannia auropunctata
CTTAAGAAATTCGGTAAGAATTGCTTGATTCTTAGCTGCATTTTTAATGCATCTTCGGTAGTAATTAATTATGCCCAAAAATCGTCTCAATTCGTGCAGAGTATTAGGCTTTTTGTAATCGATTATTGCTTTTACTTTTTCAGGTGTCGGTTTAATACCTTGACTGGATACCAAATAACCAAGAAAAGGAATTTCAGAAGAACCGAAAAGACATTTGGAAATATTTATTGTTAAACCAAATTGCTGAAGACGTTGAAAAATGGTACGTAAATGTTCGATATGTTCCTTCTCGTTAATTGATGCAATTAAAATATCATCCAGATAGCAAAAGCAAAAAATCTAATCCTCTTAAAATGTTATTCATTAGGCGCTGAAAGGTTTGAGCAGCATTACGGAGACCGAATGGCATGACTAAAAATTCAAACAAGCCAAATG
>NW_012026863.1:72089-72544 GCF_000956235.1 Wasmannia auropunctata
GCCGGATCTCGCGGCACACTCCGCAGTTCGGCGAATGCTTGCTATGGGCGCGTCCACCCCGCGACCGTCAACGTCCAGGGCAGCAGCAGCAGCAGCAACAGCACCCTCGATCGATCGTCCACAACTACGTCGAGGACGACCGATCAAGAGGCGTCCGGGCCCGAAGAAATCCGGTCAAACCACGGTGAAAAGAGCGAAGACATCGGCGGGACCATCCGGTATTTCGTCGTTGGTAAGAACACCTGCACTGACCGCGACGACGACGCCATCGGCGGGACCATCCGGTATTTCGTCGATGAAAAGAACACCTGCACTGACCGCGACGACGACGCCGACGACGCCGACGCCGTTGTTATCGCTGTCACGTTCGACGGCTCCGAAACGCGTGTCCATTCTCGACCACCGATCCATCGACACTGATCCATGCAGAACGCCATTCATGTGGCGTTTGAACT
>NW_012026863.1:73159-73884 GCF_000956235.1 Wasmannia auropunctata
ACTCTCTCTCGACCCCTTTTTCTCGAACTGCTCGCGGTTCTGGTGTGGATGGCACTTCTGTCGGACTGGCGGGTAGCGAGTCGGGCGAGAAGTGTTCTTGTCGGAAATTCTCCCGGCTTTTATACCCGCTCGGGCGCGGGTTCGGACGTTTCCGCGTCTCGTCGGTAATCTCCGGGGGGTTGTAAAAAGGAAGGCTCGGTGGGGGTGACCTTGCCGCGTGCTTTGCTGGGTGGCGAAAAAAGATGATCCGGGCGCGCTGCGCCCGGCTCCCACTGGTTCTAGTGTGCAGGAACGATGCGTTCTTTTAGGGGGTGCATCGTTACACAAGTAATTAGTCAAGGTTAATTTCGGAACTTCATTAGTAGATACGTGAATATCTTCGAAGTGTCCCATCGTGTATTGCCGCCCTTCCGTCATTATTCGTTATTTTCTTTCAATTCGCCACGCGGTCCTGGGCCCATAACCTGGTTGGAGTTATCGTGGTGCGATCGGAAAGAATATTAAAGTATATGCGACACAATACACACTTTATTTAATAGACATAATGAATTCGGATTAACAGACAGGCCAACGCATGTATGTGTTTATTTAACGGACCGAATTATTCATAATCTTTGAGATATACTTAAAGTTATCACTACTTATCTCACGAGAACAGTGCAGGCCCGTGAGGTTAGATACCTCAGGGGGGCGGGGGACGAAACTCACCACGGCCATCGCCCGTA
>NW_012026863.1:73904-74481 GCF_000956235.1 Wasmannia auropunctata
CGAAAGTGCGTCCGGCACGTGGTGTAACGCTCCTTTCCGATGTATTATTTCGTAGTCGTACTCAAGAAGCTCCAAAGCCCATCGCGCTAATCGGCCAGTAGGGTTCTTCAAATTATGTAACCAACGCAGGCTACTATGATCTGTCACGACCGTGAATTTATATCCCTCAAGATACGGTCTAAACTTTTGAATCGATACTACTGCTAGACATTCCTGTTCTGTTACGGAATATTTTCTCTCGGCATCCGATAGCGCGCGGCTTGCAAATGCAACGACTCTTTCAACGCCATCACTCATCTGACATAAAACGGCACCCAAGCCCACCGAGCTCGCATCCGTTTGCAACACGAAAGGAATACTGAAGTCCGGACACGATAAGATTGGAGCAGAGCTCAACCGCGCACAAATCGTTTCAAAAGCGACGTTCTGGTCGTCCGCCCACTCCCAGCGCTGATCTTTCTTTAGTAATCTCGTAAGCGGTTCGCTGACGGTGGCGAAGTGCGGAATAAATCTACGATACCACGATGACATGCCAAGGAACCGACGTAATTGCTTAATATCACGCGGCGCGGGATAA
>NW_012026863.1:74532-75084 GCF_000956235.1 Wasmannia auropunctata
ATATTATAGGAATGTTTAGATAAATTTAACGATATTATTAGGAAAGAGCTTCTTCAGACGAAAGGGGAAAGGAATTGTATTCAGAAGTTTTCCATTTTGCTAAAATTTGTTTCGATCTTGTAGGCGATGTTGATGTGCTTTCCATCAATAATTTTGCAGACGCAATATCACCTTCTAATCGTAATTTCGTAGCAGTAGCAAACGTCAATTCGGAAGTGGAAACAGATTGACAAAGTTTCTCCGTTTTTCGGCGCTTGCTCATTTCAGAACATTCGTCAAAATTTTTCATTGGACGACCTCGTTTTTGTTTTACAGAAGAAGTACTCGGAAGACAACGAAGAGCTATCATCGGAGAAAATTTTTGTGAGAGCCAAGATTCATATTTTTTCAAAAATGTCTTATTACTTCGATGACATTCTTTCCACTTTCTGAAGTAGGGACAAAAGAAATGTTTTATTGTGTACTCTACAAGCGTTTGCGTTACTTGCTTATCTCCGTTAGTGCAAAACTTTTCTTTTAAAATCTATGTACATGACTCTTCTTCTCTTCTAC
>NW_012026863.1:76329-78740 GCF_000956235.1 Wasmannia auropunctata
TTATCTTTTTTGTTTCAACGTACTTATTCATTGTATTCTTTTTTTACGTATTTTTTATTCTTGGTTTATTTTATTTTATTTGACGTATTTCTTATCGTTTTTTTTATTTTTGTTTACGTCATTCTTTCGTTTGTCCGCAACGCGTCTTTCATTTCATTTCTCTGCGTAAATCTGCGTTTCGGACATACGTATAGCGTTAAGTCTTTTTTTCTTTTTATCCGTGCGTTCTTCTATTATTCATGTAGCGTTAAGTGTTTCCGTAGATCTCTGCCACTCGGTCCGGAGTGTTCATTTATTAAGTTTTATTTTCTATTTAATCCTTTTTCTCGCGTTTCGCAAGGAAAGGACGAGGTCTACTTTATTAACAGAAAAAAAAGTGAAAAAACAAAAAAAAGTCCTTAAAAACGGCCCTTTTCAGGGCCACTTTCCCCGCCGATCTGTGGCCGCCACCTTGACGTGGTGGCGGGGCTTACGCGCGTCTCTTCGGGGGACGCGCAAACTAAGAGCGGCCACATATGTAATTTCTTATTCTTTCATTCTCATTCCGGGAATTATTTGAAAATCTTTTCATTCTATGTCAAAAATCGAAGAATATGACAAATGAGCACGGTGGTTGACTCGACCACCAAGACGATCATTCTTTATGTTCATCGATCATTGCGATAAAAATTTGTGTATTTGTAAAAATTTTCTAAGTTTCGACCCCCTCGAAAAGTGGAAAAAAATGAGGGCGATAAAAAAATCTGAACTATCGCTAGATTATATATAAAAATTGCACTTGAGATAAATCACGACGCAGTCACAAACACTTTCCACGCGTATCCATGGTCAAGCGGGGGTCCAGGGGGCGAAGCCCCCTGGTGGGGGTCCCAAGGGGGCGAAGCCCCCTGGTCAGGGGGGACTTCGGGGGGGGCGAAGCCCCCCCCGAATATAAAAAGAAAATTTCTAAATCGTCAAAGACGACCGCAACGACGACAACGGTTATCGTAGACACACACACACACACAGGAACGAAATCTTGATCTCCGCCTCCAATGTCAACCTGCTGCTGCTGCTGCCGCCGCTGTCGTTCCCATGCGACGCAGAAGATGAGGCTTTCGCACATAAGGACAAAAACCAGAAAATCAAATGCAATCTGATTTTTGTTCTTATGTGCCGAAGCTCGCCATCCATCGTGCTGTCTGATGAAAAACGTTGATCCGCTCTCGAGTCCCCGCGATGAGTCGAAGCGTGCGCGAGTCGAGCGGAGAGACAAAGACAACGCATGTTCAAGTTCTACACGCGTTATCTCACTCTCTCCGCTCGACTCGCTCAGCTACTCCCTCGCTGATGCTGCTGCTGCTGCTCGTCCTCCAGCTTCCGCTCGGGGGGGAACCTGAAAGAAAAACCAATTATTAACATAAAATACGCGTTTGTACTCGCGTCTGTGCAGCCACTCTCAGGCAGTCCTCGGATCCATGACGTCGGTGCATGCGGCGAGTTCCGTGGAATAAAGCAGAGTAATGATGTTCAAATCCGACATTCAATACCCTGCTTTATTCCGCAGACCTCACCGAGGTCTCAACTCCTTCGCTGCTGCAGGTGGATGTCTTGGTGAGAATTCTCCGCGATGAGTGCGTCGAAGCGTGCGAGTCCACTGAAGGAGAAGAAGAATCAGATGTTCAAATTTATTCCGCAGACCTCACCGAGGTCTCACTCCTTCGGTGCTGCAGGTGGATGTCTTGGTGAGAATTCTCCGCGATGAGTGCGTCGAAGCGTGCGAGTCCACTGAAGGAGGAGAAAAATCATATGTTCAAATTCAACACATGATTCTTCTTCTTCTCCGCTGAACTCGCTCAGCTACTCCCTCGCTGCTGCTGCTGCTGCTCGTCCGGAGAGTCCTCTCGGGGGAACCTGAAAAAAAAAGAGATAAACAATTAGTGACAGATTGAAGGAGCGCGTTTGTATGTCAAAATGTCGCCGCTCTTTGGCAAGTCCTCGTTCGACGAAGCGGTGCATGCGACGAGTTCCGTGGCAAAAAGCAAGGTATCGATGTTCAATTCCGACATTCGATACCTTGCTTCTTCCCGCAGACCTCACCGCGATAGATAATCCCTCGCTGCTGCTGCCACTGCTGCTGCTCGTCCGGAACTCGCTGCTGCTCGTCGGGGGAACCTGGAAAAAATAGAACCAATTAGTGATGCATATAATGCGCGTTTGTATTTCAATGTGGTCGCTCTTGGTTAGCGCGTGTCTTGGACAAGAGACGCGCGTAAGCCCCGCCACCGCGTCAAGGTGGCGGCCACTGTCGTGCGGGGGAAGTGGCCCTGAAAAGGGCCGATTTTCCATCGAGGACGCACTCTAACGCCAGAATGAACAGCCTGGTTCGTCGAGTCGTGGCTGTTTGGGTAGTGGTGGTGGGTCGTCGTCGT
>NW_012026863.1:78760-79907 GCF_000956235.1 Wasmannia auropunctata
TAATTGTAATTGAAATCAATCAAAACTACTAATTGATTAAATGATTGAATATAAAATATTACAAGTTTTGTAAAATATATGAATTTATGTATATATTTGTATAATGGTTGGATAGGCAATGCAAACTTATCAATGAAAATTATAACATAGTAATTCAAAGAATAGGTAATTAGTTATTCTCTTTAAGGTTCTAAAATTTTAACAATGAGTATAAGTGAATTGCTTATTGTTACCTTAGTAATAAGTAGATTCGGCGTGTTCGGAAGAAATAGTATGCGGTTGTAATTAATTGGCAGGCTTCGGTGGACCAGAGCGTTGTTCGAGGAGGATTCGGCGAAGAACTAGTAATGAACTGGCAAGACTTAGAAGTTTCGAGACAACGTCTGGACTCAGCGAGTAACTCTTTCAACTGCTTTGGAACGACTGCTTAAAGCGTCTATACTCTACGAAAGATCCTTTTCAACTGCCCTAAAACGTCTGTACTTGACGAGTGGCCTTTTTAGACTGCGCGGCCCGCTCGGTCGCCTACCTGCATTTCGGCTCGGCGCGCGGCCGCTGCTGCGAGACAATAGAATGTCTTCTGCGCATGTCAATCAAGCGTTACGCTGTGAGATTACTCGCTCTTATATGCGAGAATATAATTTAACAAAGGAATTTTATAATTATAATATAGAAAGATCACTTCTATAATCATGGGGAATATGTCATTCAAGTATACTTGGAATTTATGAATTATTCAAGAGAATGGTAGTATTAATATATTTTCCGTACGCTTGATTGATTTTTGCTGATAATTGCAATCTCATACTAGTATTCCTTTCTTTCGCATTATCGAGGATCCATAAGTTCATTCTTGTTTTACATTATAATATTTAGAGTGAGCCTATGTATTCGAATATTGGAGTGCAAAATTATAAGGGTGTCGTTTGACACGTGGATATATAATTCTTTATTAAAGAAAGGGAATTTAATCAATATTAATTCAGCTTAGTAATATATTTTAATTCAGTGCGTTAAATTTTAGTCTCAGTAAAAGGCTCGCAAGGGAAGCGCAAATCGCTTATCTTTCGCCGAGAGACTGTCAAGTGGTGTAGTGTAACATAAACTTTTCGGCACACGGCCCGCACGAAATTCTTGCCGTATGATA
>NW_012026863.1:80729-81729 GCF_000956235.1 Wasmannia auropunctata
CTCTCCAGGTTTGCGCAGGCTAATCAAGGCGTCACGAAAGGCGCCGCTTTGCTGCAGGTACTTCTCCTCTGCAAGATCGTAGAAGTTTTTCTCGAAGTACTCGTGTTTACTCACGGTTTTCCAATGTGTGGTACGTAGCACCTCATGGTTTTCCTCGAACTTCTTCCAATTTGCTTCTAAGGACTGAAGCCTTGACTCCACTGCGCCCACAGTTATTTTGGCTGAGCCTTGTTTTTCAGGTTCTCGCAAGCGCGAGCAATGCGTCCCTGGAGCTCAGTTTGCGCTCTCAACAGGCCGTCAGCATCCATGCTCATGATCGAAGTACTCATGGACGAGATCTCTTCAAGGACCACGACACTCGCGACGAAATATCGCGGCTACGCGTACACGAGCACCGGACCAAGTATCCGGCTCGAAGGACCAGGTGTTTAGTAGACGTGTACGCGATGATTGAATAAATGCCGCGAGACAGGAATGAGCGTGGAAATGTGTGTCTGTTAATAAATTGAGCGCACTTGTGCACGAACACCGTTTATTCTTTGACGCAAAACTATTTACAATATTTACAGAGGTAAGCGCGATCCGATGCACCACACAAGAGTGCAAATTGCCAATCAGATCGCCTTACAAAAAACGAGAATAAGAGTATCATTGCTAGGCTTTAGCGAGTGCTAGAAAAAGAGAGTACAAGCCGCGTTACCGAATCGTTAGCAAGTGCTGCGAGGGTCGGTTGCGAGAAGACTGCCTCAAGCAGCGTCGGCTCGCTCCCCTTTCCCCTCTCAGTACGGCCGAAATCTCGCCTCGGCACATCTGTCCGAGCAAGTGACAAACAAGTTGTTTTCGCAAATTAAAAAAAGGGGAGACAAATAAAGTCACTTGTTGGTCGTTTGACCATCGATCATGCCGTGTGGCAAGTTCCGAAGCGAGATATCAGCCGCTACCTGCGTGTTGCGCTAAATTTTAAGCTGGTTTTGAACAATTCTCATTCCGGGAATTATTT
>NW_012026863.1:81780-83027 GCF_000956235.1 Wasmannia auropunctata
AAAGTTGACAAATAGAACAGTGGCGCACCGTGCGCAATTTCGTAATCATTTGTCGGCAAGAGTAACAATGTTCGAATCCTTCAGATTCTAAATAACCGAATCGTAAGTAATGGCGATTTACTAATTCTAATGTCTCTTCTACTTGATCCTGTATAGAAACACAACCCGTACAGAAAAGTTCGCCAGTGCCGGATTTATATCGATAGAAAAGCACTTTGCAACATGTTGCGGTGCGGAGCCAAAGGTCAAGGGGCATCGGCGGGGGTCGTTGAACGGAGTCGTTTTCTGGAGGCTCAACAGGTGGGGGAACACTGTGGGGGTCCATGCTGGAGAGAGAGGTAAGAGGTTCGATTATTTACTTTAAGGAACATGCTATTGTTTGGAGGAGAAGATGGTAATAGAAATAGTTTGAAGCAGTATAATAGTTAAAGCATATCAATTTATTTCATTATAAGCAAAGATCTCCCTTAAAATTCGCCGATTAATTCGAAGTGCATTTCTTTAATGCAGATATTAACTTTTTCGGCGCGGTCATGGGGGCTTTCTCCCTCGTTATACCGAGTGGTCACGTAATCACGGAAAATTATTGGGCATATGTGACACTCGGTAGCCGGGCGGACTACAGGGAGTAACTCATCGCAATCCCCACAAAGCTGGTGCGCCGGGTTTGGTCCTACGGTTAAATAATGGCGAGCAGCATCCACATACAGGCTTTGTCTCCGAGGTGGAAGGGCTTCAGTGCACCAGTCACAAAGGATAGTGCCCGTTTCTCTATTCCTAGCGTAGAAGGACATGCAGCAGGGCAGATTGTGACCAGGGGTGGGTCAATCGAAGGGCACCCTTAATTAATGGAGACCAACGGGGCCAGCGATCAAGGGGATTATTCAGCGGGGTTGACATAGTGTAAGCGAGGAGTACTTGAAGTATCTGTTGGTTGGAAAGAATAAGCTTGTTTAACACATATTTCTTTAGAGATAGGCATGATTAATAGCACGTGCAAATTAGCATGCAGAAAGAAATAGTAGAGCAATGTTAATTATTTCCTTATGTTACAGAGGACAGCAACGCCTGTGGCCGAGCGGAAAATCACGGGCGTTACCTCAGTGGGGAGCCGCTCCGACAGGTAGTGGAACGGTAGCGAGGTAAATTATTAACGTAGTATGACAACGCGGCGGTTAAGTGAATTCATATACTATGAACTACGTGTGAGTATCTAAATGCTGTAAGAAATGATTATTCGACAATAG
>NW_012026863.1:83077-84422 GCF_000956235.1 Wasmannia auropunctata
CCATGAAGGAAGTGTCTACGTGTTTGCCGTCGTAGAGGTAGGGGTCTAGGTATCTTTTACGTGTCCGCCGTCGAGGAAGTCGGTGTCTAGGTGTTCGTCGTCGAGGAGATAGGTGTGTAGGTATTTTTAATTCGGTTTAAATGTTATGTAGGTGTATACTATTTGTTTTTTTAGTTATTTCTGGTCCAGTAAAAATATTTATGTAATATAAATTCCACTTGTTTTTAATTTATAATTTTGTTTTATTTTTCGACTAGTTATCAAATTTTTTTCTAATTTTGTCTATTTGTTTATTATTTATAATTTTTTATTTTTCGACTAGTTTTCCCATTTTTTTGTAATTTTATTCACTTGTTTCTTATTTTTCATATTTCTTTCATTTTTCTACTAGTTTTCCTACTTTTTTTAAATGTTTTCTACTTGTTTCTTATTTTTCATTATTTTTGGATGTTTCGACTAGTTTTTCTATTTTTGTCTAACTTTTTTCACTTGTCTCTTATTTTTCATTTTTCTTTAATTTTTCGACTGGTTTTTCTATTTTTGTCTAATTTTTTTCACTTGTCTTATTTTTCATTTTTCTTCAATTTTTCAACTGGTTTTTCTATTTTTGTCTAATTTTTTTCACTTGTCTCTCATTTTTCATTTTTCTTCAATTTTTCGACTAGTTTTCCTATTTTTGTCCTATGTTAAATAATGTCTCTAATGTGTCTATTCTGTTTCAGAAACGAAAAATGGATCGACGAGTTCTACATGTTGAATTGGAGACGGTTCGACCGCCAATAATCAAAATAACCATGGCGGATTTTGTGCGGAATACGGATGCCGAATTAGTGTAAGTATTTCTATATTTTAAATATCATTCTTTTATTTTTTGTTGTTGTCATATCATTGTTTATATAGCGCCAAGAAGAATGAACACAGCGGAGGGAAGCTGATTTATTGGATGCACTATCCGTCGCCACTTCCGGAGGTGAGCGAACCTGCGGTGGTTTTTAATCCTCCCAGAAGGAGACGGGGACCCGACGAACCGGGTTGCTCCTTCTGGGAGGACTAGATGTTGGAAGTGGTGGTTAAGGTAAATATATATATATATATATATACTTATAGAATTTAAAAAATTTAGAAATAATTTTTTTGGTTTATTTAACTTTGTTACAGATTGAAGCGGAAAAAACAATGCATTTAATTAATATAAAAATATATTTTTCTTTTTGTGGATGACAATGTAATACTTTTCCGATAAATGAATAAATTATAATTTTTTCTTGTAAAAGTGTTAAGTTTTTATCCCGAGTGTATTTTCTCCTTTTCTTTCTCAAAACTTAGTATCGAAAAACTTAAACTA
>NW_012026863.1:84472-85517 GCF_000956235.1 Wasmannia auropunctata
TCGAGAGGAGAAACGACGACGTCTTCCTCGTCGGCGATATCAGCGAGGCTTTTTTCGTCTGGATACATCTAGAGACGAGACAAATTTTTGTTAAGGGAACAGTACCAAACAGTTAGAAATGCAAGTTGTAAAACTTTATGAGAAAAAAAGATTTTATTTGAATCGTTAATGTTTGATATCATTCCCTATAAAGAACTCGACGAGAGAAACTGAAAAGGTCCTCTTCGCGGAGCCTCTATCTCCAGCCATTTAGCCTGGGTAACTCGTTTTTGAATTCCAAAAACCAAAAACGAGTTACACAAGCTAAACGGTTGGAGATAGAGACTCGGTGAAGAGGACCTTTTCAGTTCCTCTCGTCGAGTTGCATAAGGGAATGGTACCAAACATTAACAATTACAAAAAAAAATTCTTTTTTTCCTCATCAAAAGTCGTACAATTTGCACTTGTAAATGTTTGGTATCACTTTCTTATAGAACTCGGCGAAAGGAACTGAAAAGGTCCTATGCACCAAGCCTCTTATCTCCTACAGTTTGGGAAATATAAACTGTTTTAGATAAAAAAAAAATTTTTTTTGGATTTTAAAATGTTTGGTATCACTCTCTTATAGAACTCGGCGAGAGGAACTGAAAAGGTCCTCTTCACCGAGCCTCTATCTCTAACCGTTTAGCCAGAAAAACTCGTTAATGTTTTGTACAAATCGTAAAACTTACCTTTGCAGATAGACGCTCGCTCGGAAATACAATATTTTATACCGCGCTCAGCTCGGGTAAGTCAGCGGGACGCTCGCTCGAAAAAATATTGACTCTTCGAACGCTCACCTCGATCAAGTTGTCGCGTCCTGCGGTGGGCGGGGTTGTTGGACAAAAGTGTCAGAACGCGGACAAATAGATTTAGGAATATTTGACTCTAGAAGTTGGGGGTTAGGGAATTATTCGCTAGGGGAAGTGACTTCTAGAGGTCGAAATAGTCCTGGGAAATGCAGACGACAGAAGCTGCTTCGTCTAAGTGAGGAGTTGCCTCGGAATAGGTTAGGTATTTAGCAAAA
>NW_012026863.1:85567-86001 GCF_000956235.1 Wasmannia auropunctata
TTGAAACCCTATACGCGATTTCGGTTATCTTTTATGCGTTATAGCGCTGTGTCGGTCGTGGCAGGGCCGAGTCGTTTCCGCGGCGCATTTAGTGACGCAAACCGAATTGCGTTTAAAGCGCATCCCCGACCGCTGGGATTCCCGGCGAAAGGCGAGATCGCGTGATCCGCGAAGCGCGAGCGATCGTGTGCGCGGTAATTCGAGTGTGAGTGCGTGTAAGCGTGAATGTGAGCGTTTGAATTTTCAAAATAAATATTATAAACATTTCACTGAACAAAGTCTAGTTCTTTTGCGGACCTCACAAAAGTCGCGTGCGCTCACATTCCGAACTCATAAAACGAGAATATCGTCAACTGCCGCCAACCAGAAGGAAGGACGAAGATCCGGTAAACCTGGGCGGCTGATCCAAGGAAAACTACCTTCCCTGTTGAGGG
>NW_012026863.1:87915-89129 GCF_000956235.1 Wasmannia auropunctata
TTTGTGACGTCCCGTCTAAATTTTTATTCTGTTATCCAACCGATTCGATTTAATTCAATAAACCACATAAATACGTAATCTCTTATTATTATTCTTTTATATTTATCCTACATATATATATATATATATATATATACGTATTCACAAGTAATACCGTGGAATAAATTCTAATTAATTTCAAAACTATTATTTGTTAACTTAAAGATACAAATAACAACGATTATTCACTTATTAAAATTCGCGAGTAAATTTACCGACCTTAGAATCGATAACTTACCATCAACGAAATTACCATCGACAAGTTACCAACAGTGGTTGCTTGAACACTTACCGACCTCAGTTCACGTCAACTAGGACCGATAAGGTTACCATCAGAGATTACCGACGGTAGTGAAATACCGACTCTCGAGAAATTACCATTTGATAAATTCAATTTCACGATAAATTCGATTCCACGCTGTAGCTTGTAAAATAAGCCGAGGCAGGCACAGGATATAATTATAATAATCTTACTACAAATAGTGACAACGCGCATAACCGATACTACAAGAACATCATATTATTCTAAGTATCCGAATAACAAAATAAATTAACAACAAGTCCCAGACTAACCTAAATTAATTTCCGGATCTATAACGAGTCTAACCGACCCAAGAATTTATTAATTAACTTATTGTTTACCTATTTAAATTTTAAACAAATTTTTCACTATTCGGAATTTTAACTTTTGCAACCGATTATACGTCCCTGTATAATTCCGAGCTCTCTCCGACGCTTAGTTTTCAAGATATTGCAATTTTCGAAAAGTCACTATTCACCAATAAATAATAGAAATATAACAATAATCATGGTCAAAGTCCCGAATTTCCATCGTACACCGTTTACGAGTTACTTAATTTAATAGGACCACCTAATTATGCTTAGTCCTATATTCCCTGCGAATGCGAAAGAGAACGCCTATATGGCCCGCGCTATACAATATAAGAAAGAGCGAGAGCATGCGTGTTAAAAAGAGACTGCACGGGATAACAAGGATAAAAGTAATACATTCGCTTCACACGTAATATTATTTCACTCATTAAATAAGTCGATGCAGCACCTCGTAATGTCTGAGGAATGCGGCGATCGATATTCTTATCTTCAGGAGACTGCACCTGCATAAGACGACGTAGCGCCTGTCTCTTATACACATCTCTGAGCGGGCTGGCAAGGCA
>NW_012026863.1:89179-95626 GCF_000956235.1 Wasmannia auropunctata
GCAATAGCGCGGCATACCGTACCACGCCCTAATTACAATTCACATTTTATTAAATAAACAAACAACTACTTATTTGCGGAAACTCGCGCATGTCAATTCCTTTATTATAAATTATTGTGCAACGTTGGGTATAACTCTCAAGTTTGTATCTTTATTTTCAATATATAATTAACAATAAACGCACAACGGAGAAAGATACAACAATGATTCTTTCACTAAACAATAGAGGAGAATTATCCCTAACGTTCTATAAAGCATAGAAAGCGAAATTATTAATATAAATATCTTTTTTATGAACATTGTAAAATTGCGATCACGAAGCATGACGCCATCCGATACCCCCTTCCAAGCGTAGCGTGGGCGGAAGCGTTTTCCGCGAATCTTCCCACCTATCGAGCGATCGAGGTAGGAAATCATAGTATAAAAGGAGCCGCCGGGCGCTCCAGCGTTAGGTACGCGGAGGAATTTAATTAGTATTGTTCGACTTTCCGTGAAGCCCTGGCTTCCGAGTTAGCCGAGCAATTTGAAAACATAGTGCGCGTCTTGATTTGATTACTGTATAGTACAGTCTGTTTCTTAACTTATCGTAGTTACGCGAGCATTTGTACTGTGTTCCATCTGCAAGCGAGCTGCGAGCGACTTTTGAATCATCCACTGGGCCGAGGCATCAGGTGGACTTAGGCGATTTATTTCTGCGACTCTGTTACTTGTAAGTTGTTTATGCACGCGTTCACTGTAGATCCTCCCTGCCTCATTATTTAATCATTATTTAATCTCATTATTTAATTACCCTATATTTAATCTTTGTATTTTATTATATCTTATTCTGACTATAACTCTTGACTATTTTAATTCAATACACTCCTGTCAAACGATCAATCAATCAATAGAATTATTATTCGACTGCGTGAATCTTAACTATAATTGACGCATGTATGTCATTACTATATTTTTCTTGTGTTTAATTCTGAAATAAACTTTGAAAACTTTGAACCCTTCCTTTTATTTTCGATTATAACCTATACCTTATACTTGTGTGTGATTTCAATCTGTACAATCTGTGAACTAGTGAAGTGATTTCCTGTACGCGGAAGCATTGTTCAAAGACGGTGGTCCGTGACAGTGACACTTCACCTTTGTTTCGAAATCGCGAGTGACACTCACGATTTTCTGACCTTTGTGCTTAACGTCAAATTTGTCTGCCTACGGAATACTCCATACGGGTGCACAGTGCTACGTGTATGCGGGTGCGGTCCCCGTCGAGTTCCGTACGAGTAGGCATTTCGTGACTCTTTTCGCTAACTATCCTTTGTGATTGTGGTGCGTTTTGTAACGAGCAGGCTGCAATATAGGAACGTGAGCATTGGCCAAGCCATCAATCGTTCCCTTTGCGCGGCTAGTGAGTTTTGAACAAACCATCTACACGGACGTGTTAGAATTGGTTACCAACCATCAACCGTCTGTGTCGAGTAGCTTGTCGACGGACTTGTCAAATTGGGAAACCTTCGACAGTCCGCTTCAAGTGACCTTTCATCCTAATTACTATTTTCTCTTCATTTCTTTCTTTCTTTCTCTCTGTGAACGAAGTATGGATCTGTCAGAATTGGCGTAGCCATCGACGATCCGCTTCTCTTGTCATTTACTATCTTTTGCTATATCTTTCTCTCTGTATAACCTTACTCCCTTAATTTAGGTGCGGGTAAGTTTAATAGTATTTGTTTTTCGTTTTTATATATTCAGGTGTTGGGAAACTTAGAATAACATCTCGTATTAATTTGAATAATCGAGACTTCGACTTTGACGACGAATTGTTTCAAACTTTGCAACTTGAAGGCCTATCTGATCCCACACTTATTCAATAATGTTCTGTAAATCATTGCATCATGAAAAATCGAATACTCAATATGTACTGATTTTATAAAAAATAAAAACTCTGTATAATTCTAAATCTGTCTAAACTAACTGAAGAAGTCTTGTGGATAACATATCCCGTAGCGATATATTACCGACGGAAGAAACCTTGTGGATAACATATCCAATAACGATATATTACCAACGAACGATCGATATATTATCGACGGTAGAACACATTCAATTGTGGACATTCAAGTAGCCATCGGACATTTAACACCGATTGGTCAAAGTTTGTTCCATCAATTGATTGTGAAATTAGATAAATAAAATAAAATATTCTTCAATTTTCGAAATACCCTAATTCAAATAAAGGAATTATTACTGGGTTTAGTATTTATTCACCTCCTCAATCCCTTCGTCTCAGATCGTCTCTAGCTCTCGCACCCCTGGGTATTGCCGCATAGGTAGCCCTTAAATATCGAGAGCACCCGTCTCTTTGGAGCCGAGGCATCCACTGAGAAGGTAAGTCCTTCACGTTGAAATTTAGAAGGATTGTCTTGGAAGTAATGTAAGAATAAATGGTTGCAGCAGTTTCTTAATTATTTTAACTAATTCATTTGTGATTTCTTCAGTCCGCTCAACCAGAATTGACAATAATTTCAATTATTATTTTTAATCTTTGATAAACAAATATTTGAGAAGCAATCCTTTTGAGACGTAACAAATTGCTCTAAAATATAATTTGATCATACAAAAAATTTCACAAATTTAAAAAAGGCACACAAATTTTTATTATATTTTGTCTGTTTGTAATAAAAAAACATTCTAAATAAAATTATAAAATAATACTTCTACATACATTAATAATATTTATGTTCTTAATGTATTTAACCGCAATTTATATATACTTATTAAAATAAGAAATAAAACAATCTTACTTTTAATAAATTTTTTCATTGCATATCTATTTTGATAATATTTTTACAAAATTTAATATGACAAATGTTTAAAATTTATAATTAAATTATAAAAATTTTAAATATATTATTTTTGTAATATATGACAATTATGACAATTATAAATGCTTCTTTTTTTAAGATTAATACCAGTTAACCATATTATTCTTATTTCTAAATTTTGTCGTTAAAATCGCAACTGATATCTTTTAAATTTATTATATTATTTATGTAACCTATATGTATACAAAGTTTCATTAAAATCAGAATATGACACTTCCTTTGTTAGTTTTCAAAATTGTGAAAAATGTACTTCTGGTGGCCATCCTGAACGTTTTCTGTCAATATACCTTCTGATATCAATGTTTATGTTATTTCAGGCTGTGTTTGAAGTTCTTTATACTCCAGATGAGGATAAGATAGAAGATGAATGGGAGATAGAAGATGGTGTTAATGAGAATAATTTAATAGACGATTTCCACTACCATCTTAATGAAATACAAAATGATGAAGATAGTAATCAGCTCGATGAAAATCATAGGAACGATAGTAACAATAATATATCAACTTCGCTTCGTAATTTGTTAGCATGTAATGACATTTTTGAAATTATTAATGTAGATATTAATATAAGTAAAGCAGAAATACTTTTATTAATTTTAAAATTTTCTTTGGAACACAATCTATCACAATTAGCAACATCACATCTTTTTCAAATAATAAATTCCTTTTTCAAAACAGATATTCTTCCAAGCTCGCGTTACTTGATTGATAAATTGTTCAATAAATCGGATAATATTCAATTTCATGCTTTATGTCAAACATGTTCCTCATATTTAAGAGTATTTGAACGACATTTATCAAATTCTCAAAACATTTTATGTAAAATTTGCCAAACTGCTGTTTCAGTACATGATTCAAACTATAAAGATTTTTTTGTCACCTTAAATCCATCAAATGAAATAAAAACGTTATTAGAATCAAATGATAAGTATTATAATTATATTATTAACGAAAGAATTTACGAAAATGGAATTTATAAAGATATTTATGATGGTAAAGAGTATCGAAAATTGGTGAGCTCTGTACAAAATGATTCGGAACATTCATATGCTACCGTCACGTTCAACTCTGATGGATCACCCGTTTTTGAAAGTTCTTCTTATTCTATTTGGCCAATTCAAATAATGATCAACGAAATACCTTTTGAGGTGAGAACAAAAAAAGTTATTGTATGTGGTTTATGGTTTGGAAAAAAAAAACCTAACATGAATCTTTTTCTTCAACCCTTTGTTGACGATATGAATGTTTTAAGTAATTCTGGAATTGTATGCAATATATTAGGTATTCAAAAATGTATTAAAATTTATTGTACCATTTGCTGCGTCGATTCTATAACACGCGCACCCATGCAAGGTTTGACCCAATTTAATGGGCGTTTCGGATGTAATTGGTGTTTACATCCGGGTGAATGGGTGATTAATAATAAAAATAACAAAAATATTACTAAAAATAACAACGGTAGTATGAAGTATCCTTTATTAAGTAAAATACCTAAAAAAAGAGTTGAACAACAGTTTCTAAAATATATGCAAGAGAGTTTTGATATTGGTAAACCAGTCTATGGCGTAAAAGATACTACGCCTTTGATCAATTTAGAGAAGTTTAATATAATATCTGGTTTTGTACCAGATCCTTTGCATTGTGTTTGTTTAGGCGTTGGAAAACAATTTACGGAAATATTTATAAAATCGCTATCTCCATCACAAATAGATAAAATTGATCAGATATTAATAAATCTAAAATATCCGCATGCACTTTCTCACTTATCCCGATCACTAAAGGAACGAAATTATTGGAAATCAAAAGATTGGGAGAATTGGATTTTATATTCCAGCGTTTCAATTTTACAAGTAGTTTTAGAAAAAAAATATTTATTGCATTGGGTTAATTTTGTAGAAGGTATACATTTATTATCACAAACGAGTACTGAAAAATTAGAAATTAAAAAGGCTGATTATCTATTAAAACAATTTGTTGCGGATATTGAAGTTCTTTATTCGAAATCTGTTATGACATATAATGTTCATCAACATATTTCTTAAAGCGTTATAGACTGGGGGCCAATATGGGCACATTCAGGATATACATTTGAATCGGGAAATGGTGAACTACTGACATTTATTCAAGCTGCAAAAGGGGTAGTACACCAAATTACTAGATGTATTGCAATCCGTCAAAATGAAACGTATTTAAAAGCTTGTATTTTTGAAAAATCAAAGAAAATTTTAAAAGTTTATGAGTGTGTGACTACTAAACATATCAAAAAAACTCTAAAACCATCTTCGATAAGATATTACGGTGTACCTATTCATTTAGCATCTGTTTCAAAATGGAAGGATAAATTAAATCTATCATGTGATGTTGTTATGTAAAACAATAACTAAAGATATGTGCTTATATTTATCAATGAAAATTAATAAACGATCTAATAATAGTTTTGCAATAACAAATGATAAATTGTTTATACAAATTGAATATTTTTTATTTGATGAGCAAACAAAAAATGAATATACAATTTGTTTAGTACTAAAGCGATGCGCTCGCTCTATCTCGATCTCGCGCAGCGGGTCTCCTTTTCACGATCTCGTCACGCGTCATATTCGTGATTGTTCGGCGACTGTCGCGATCTCGGCCCTTTTCGCCAATTTCCGGCCCCCCTTCGGTATCGATCGCGCCCGCGTGCGATCCCGCCAACAGACGATCTCGACCCTCGCGAGCGTTCTCACGCTTGGTCACCTCGTGCGTTTTCTATAACCTCGTGCGTACATTAATCAGTAATAAAGTGTTGTGTTAATTAATATAATACATCCACGAGTTCTCTTTTCTCCATCTACCGAGAAACACCCAAATACAGAGGGATACATAACCCTCGACCGCGTCACCGAATCGAGATCATACCGGGGGCACAAGCGGAAGGCACAAGCCATTACAACGAAACACAATTTGTAGATCAATTACTGTAGAAAATGCATTACACAGTAAATTTATATTTTTAAAAAAAATTTTGAAAATTAGCAGAAATTTAATTGCGATTAAGACAACAGATATTGCAAAAATATGCGTTATTCTTAAAATACATAATAACAATAATAAACAGTTATATCTTTGTGTTACTCCAAATATATTTATAAGTTAACATAAAATACATAAAAAAGACATTTGACATCTATTAAATTTTCAAAATATTTTATGTAAAATATTTGTTATGCAAATACAGTTTCTTTACAAAATCTTACAAGACAAGTATCAATTTCTATATAGATATCCGCATAGAAATTTGCATAAGAATCTATATAGTATATAAAAATCTATGTATATAGATTTCAGTATAGATTTTCAATATTAAGATTTCATATAAATTCTCACATAATTTCCCGAATTTCCATTAAATATCTTATATAAATTTTTACACACACACGCACGCACGCACGCACGCACGCACGCACGCACGCACGCACGCACGCACGCACGCACGCACGCACGCACGCACGCACGCACGCACGCACGCACGCACGCACGCACGCACGCACGCACGCACGCACGCACGCACGCACGCACGCACGCACGCACGCAC
>NW_012026863.1:95676-96342 GCF_000956235.1 Wasmannia auropunctata
TTAACAAGATATTAATTTTTGAAGATCGGCAAATAAACTTAATATCTCGTTAATAAATGCGAATTTTACAAAATAGTAGAGGACTTTTTTGTTCAGTTTAATCTACTTATCTTGTCACGCACTTGCATTCAGCGGTGGGCCGGATGAATACGCGTTTATTCGTCAATCTTCAAAAATTAATGTCTCGTTTACGATTGCGAATTTCGCAAAATGGTAGAGGACTTTTCGATTCAGTTTAGTCCGTTCAACCTACCTATGAACGGTGATACACCTATTATGAGACACCCTGTATATTTTCTAAGAAAGTACGAAATCCTTAAATTGTGCTAATTACAGAGAGAATATGAAGAGAATATCATATAAGTCTTAGGTGTCTGCATTACCTATAAAATAAACTGTTGTACTACTTTAAAAAAATATAACTAGGTGAGATAGTATTTTTAAATTTAAAAAAAGTTAAACCCAAGTAATACGTATCTCTTAATTCATTCAAAACTTTTCCTATTGCAATTCAAGTGCTAGTAGTTATTTTATTTTCTTTTAAATATTTTATTTTATTACAAAATTGCGTTACACAATCTAAGTGTCATCACTAGAAATAAAGAGGTAACAGTACAAATTTAAAAAATCTATTTTTANAATTTTTTTTCATCTACACATTAAATG
>NW_012026863.1:96392-97748 GCF_000956235.1 Wasmannia auropunctata
GTGGCTTGGTGTCAAGTGTTTCAAGCCATGCCGGGTCTCTTAACGCGAAGCCGTCGCGTTGCGACAACCGAGATTATAAGAGCTCAATAACGGTTGAACCGATTAAGTTCTAAGTAGGCTTAATCGATAGCTTGGGTTCGATTTGTGTAATGAAAGTGTTTTTATTTTTTTTCTACGTGCCCTACAAGCGGAGATATTTGCATGCGAAGTCCGAAATGTAGGAATTTCAGATTAAGAAACGTCGTCATTATCATTGTCGTCGCCCAGTTGCAAAGTGGGGGAAGTGTACTTTTACAATTTCTGACGCAAGAGGCGCTAGATCTTGCAGCCACGCACGTTTCGATCGATATATATCGAGCAATATATAGAACAGCGACCTCTATGGTGTAACACTTACTATCAAGTCGATAATATAGTAATCTCAATATCACATTTATAATTTAATTCGAACTGTGATTGGTAGCGCATCGCCATTTGTATCGATAGTTGCGCTTATATTGCAATCGATACAAATCGCCCATATATCTTCTTTCTGTCCTTAATCTAATCTAATTCGATAACATTATTCATGGTTCATTATTAGTGTGTCAAAATGGAGGATATGGATGTAAGTATTATTTACCATGCACATAATTTTATTAGTTTGATTTATTTTTATCATTTTAATTTATAGTTAGACGATTTGATATTGGAATTCTCTGACGATGGTGATGAAATGAGTGGAGAAAAAATCCCGAAAGCCGGAAAGTCGATTCCTTCTATAAGTGCATCTGCATGTTTACAGGCATCCGTAAATCTCAACAGCGTAAGTAATAACATACTAGTTTTCTGATTTAGATCGGAGAGGGTATTATAAGCATAAATGTATTGATGATAAAAGTAGATTGCAAAAGAGTACTGTAACCTGTTTTCCGAACGCCTCTCTCCCTCTCTCTCTCTCTCTCTCTCTCTCTTCTCCCCCTCTTATTTGCTCTTTTTCTCCAAAAATTATTTGCTCACTCCCTCACTTATTCATCAATTAATTAAATAATTTACTCGTTTTTATTTTTTTTACTCACACTTATTTATTTTACTTTACTGTAATTTTTATACATTACATACATATTCACACACATACTTATGCTTGTAATATTATAATTTTTCTTTATAGTACCCTGACCGTGTCGTACCCAAACCGACGTCTGTTACTTCTACCATTCATGTTGCTTCAACAGGGCCACCTCCGTTACAAGACGTTCCTCCATTATATTCTACTGTAACATTTCAGAATCAAAAGCCATCAGTTGTTTCTGTAAGTTAGCATTTCTTTATTACAATTTATATTTTTTATTTGTTACGAGCTTGCTCTTGTATATT
>NW_012026863.1:97799-98554 GCF_000956235.1 Wasmannia auropunctata
TATATAAACTCATGGAAATATAATACATGCAATTCATGCTAACAATACATTATTTAATAGTAAATATTTTATGTAAATTAAAAGAATAAATTACCTATATTCACTAATAACTTTAAAATAATATGTATCAACGAATAATCTTGTAATGCCTTTAATTTTTATTTAAGATAATATTTATATAATATTTTATTTAAGATATATAAAAAACGGGCGCGCCAAGTATGCTGCTGGAGATTTTTTCCAATCTTTGATTTTTCTGTCACGTAATTTGTTACTTGTTATCGAAATCCCTTTTTAATTTCTGCGGTCCTTATTACGCTATCTAATGCATTTCTTGTTTTTATTTTTTACGTATACATTAAAAATAATACAATTTGGATTTTATTTGTTTAATTTGATACAATTTTTTTTTCGAGGTATATTATTTTTTTTAGTTTTTAATTCAATCACAATAAGTATACTTGAAATAATATTTTGATTTCACTTCTTTTTGGTAGTGTTATATTTTTAATTTATAAAATTAAATTTTTTTAAAATCATGAATACGTTAGAGATAATACAACTTGGATTTTGTTTGTTTAATTTGATACAATAGTATTTTCGGGGTATATTAATTACAAAATAATTTTCGTGATTGTTATATATTGAAGATAATGCCACTTAGGTATTTTAAGATTTAACAATAGTTTTTTTTTCGAAGTTGTATTATATATTTAGATGATACAAAGGTCTCATTTTTTTCAATCTAATACAAT
>NW_012026863.1:98604-100871 GCF_000956235.1 Wasmannia auropunctata
TTGAGGCGAAGGGGCAGGAGGAACGGAAGGCACCACAGGCAATTCCCTACGAAATCGAGGGGACGCCATTCATCCTGGCATTCGCATCCCCCCCAGAAAGCGTTATTCGCGACGATCCCCCTGGCGTTCGAGGGAACATCTCAGGAAGCGAATGTAACGTTCTCAAACGGGAGACTTTACTTTATACATTTTATTTTATACATATTTTGTAAAACTATATATCTTCCTGGTGATTCTCAAATATATTTTTGTAATCATTTTTGTGTTTATAATATATTGGTCTATGTATTCATAAATATATTTATACATTTTTTTCTGAAACCTACATAGTATGAGCGAGACAACGCGCAATGGGTGAAAGCGCGTGCGAGCGAGAGCGCGAGGGAGACCGCGTGCGCATGGCGGCGGCGCAGCAGCGTGCGCGTAAGCGAGCAAGCATGGCAGCGGCGCGGTAGCGTGCGTAGGAGCGAGAACACGCTATGGGCGCGCTACGCATGGAAGGGAAGACGCGCTATGGACGCGCTATGTGTGAGACCGCGAGGGAGACCGCGTGCGCGAAAACGCGACCCACGAACGCGGCCCGCGACGGCGCGGGGGCGCGGCGAGACCCCGCGAAAAATCCTCCTCCCATATTCTCAATGAGTCCGCCGCTATCATTGTTTATGTAAACATACATGGCCCATGTTTATACTCAATGAGCCCGCCGCTATCATTGTTTATGTAAACATACATGGCCCATGTTTATACTCAATGAGCCCGCCGCTATCATTGTTTATGTAAACATACATGGCCCATGTTTATATGAACATCTCGGCGGTTACCCCCTGTGACGTTATCCCCCCCGCGCAAATTCCCTCCCGCCCCGCTTTCCCCTCGGAGCTCCTGGGTTAGAATCGGCCTATCTCTCTTACTCGCTGTGTATAATACGATATCAAAAATTTACAAAAATTATATATTAGTATTCAAACGTTAGATTTTTTTAATTTTCTTTTTTATTCAGCCATTTCGAATTTTTGATATCGTATTATACACAGCGGCCTCAAAAACTTCAATATTCACAGATTAAATTACACATGAGAACCAAAAAAGGAATATCACACTACTTTACCTCTGCGGCACCAATCAGTAGCTTTCAGAATCAGCGATCTGAATAAGACCGTATTTGTGGAAGTTGTATCTCCGAAACTATTGATCTTCAAAATATGAACCAAACACTAAATTCAAGTGGACATTATTTATTTTCTGCTGAAAAGGTGTCGTTGTCGAAACATATATATAAGTACTTCGTTTTCACATAACTTGTGAACCATAATTTTTAGTCAAAATCACCGCTGAAAACTCTTTCTTCAAACAACTGTATCTTGCACACAACTTGACGAATAAGGAAGTAAAAAAAGCATTTTATAGGAAATTTTATAAGCTTCAATTTTGATACAGCTCATTTTTTACGTGAAATCTGTAAAAACTGAGATTTTTTGAAAAAAGTAACGAAGAACACGTTTTTTCAGAAAATATTAGAAAAAGATAATTTTTCTCGAAGTCTGAATAAGCTGTTTTTCCAAAAATAAATAAACTTTGAGAAATTTACGTATATTAATTTTTCATATTCAATTACATACTTGTACTGATAAATATACTGTTGTGTGCCCTCCCGGTATTGCACGGCTGACAGGGAAATCAATATATTGATTTTCCAAAGAAGTTGAAGATCGTTTCTGCCGGCTGGCGTTTGGTTTACGCTTTACGTTTGACAGCTTGAGCTTTACGTTTGCATTAATTAATAAAGTTCTCGTTCAATTCTTCTTCCGTGTACTTATTCTGCGAATGCGGAAGCGTGCGAGACCGTTACGAGCGGAAACGAAACTGCGCAACCGTCGGACGCGCGCAAGAGAGTTCGCGGACGCGAGATATCCGTGCGCGAGTGTAACAATACTATATTTTAACGTAAATTCAGCGTCCCATAATATCTTTGAAACGTCGTATCTCGAGAACTATTGGTCGTACGTAGTTAAAAAAAAAAGATTTTTAGACTAATTCCATAAGCTCTAGGATTTTGTACATTTTTTACATACGATAAACCACAGGCATTATTTTTTCAAATGTATAACAATGCGAGAACATTTATTTATATCTCGCCAACTATTTATTGCACGTGGTTCAATAATAAAACAATTTTGCAGAAAATTTGGGAACCTGTCTATTTGATAACAGATACTTTCTACGTAGAGGTAGCCGATTCCGAGATATTTACGAAAAACGTTAATAAG
>NW_012026863.1:100891-101580 GCF_000956235.1 Wasmannia auropunctata
TTTTATTGTAATTGAATTAAAAACTAAAAAAAATAATATACCTCGAAAAAAAAATTGTATCAAATTAAACAAATAAAATCCAAGTTGTATTATTTTCAATGTATACGTAAAAATAAAAACAAGAAATGCATTAGATAGCGTAATGAGGACCGCAGAAATTAAAAAGGGATTTCGATAACAAGTAACAAATTACGTGACAGAAAAATCAAAGATTGGAAAAAATCTCCAGCAGCATACTTGGCGCGCCCGTTTTTTATATATAAACTCATGGAAATATAATACATGCAATTCATGCTAACAATACATTATTTAATAGTAAATATTTTATGTAAATTAAAAAGAATAAATTACATATATTCACTAATAACTTTAAAATAATATGAATTAACGAATAATCTTGTAATGCCTTTAATTTTTATTTAAGATAATAGTAGTAACAATAATAATATATATATATATATATATACAGGGTGTCCCAGAATTGGCGCATTCGGAGTACAGGACGTAAAGGAAAAAGTTGTTCCTTTTAGCACAAAGTATAACGTACTGTACTCCGAATGCGCCAATTCTGGGACACCCTGTATATATATGCATATATATTACGGCTCTATAAGCTTAACACAATAGATTGAGGGAATTATCTTGGTGCTTCTTATAATATCTCTACGTAAATTTGATTACAGAATTAT
>NW_012026863.1:101600-102203 GCF_000956235.1 Wasmannia auropunctata
GTGTGCTCTTCCGATCTCTTTTTAATTCCTAATATACTCGATAATTCTTTGAAAATCTTCGATTCAAAATTTCTTCCTTGGTCTGTATGGATTTCTAGGGGGACTCCATGTCTGGAAACAACTTGACTTAAGAAAGTTTCTAAAATAGTCTTCGCTCTAATATTTTTTAATGGAAAAGCCTCAACCCATTTAGTGAAACAATCGACTACTACAAGTAAATATTTATTTCCAGATGTGGTCGTAGGTAATGGGCCCACAGTATCCATTTGTATCCTTTCAAATGGGGCGCCAACATTATAAATTTGTAACGGAGATTTTCCTTTTCCTGTTGGCCCTTTTTTAGCAACACAAACTTTACACGTCCTACACCAGTCTTCTACATCTTGCTTACAAGTCGCCCAATAAAATCTCTTCCCAATCTTTCCTAAGGTTTTATTAATTCCAAAATGTCCTCCTGATGGAGAATCATGAATTTCTTCCAATATCCGTTTGACCCACTTCTTGGGAACAATTAACTGAGCGATACTCTCTTTCAAATTCGGAGCCTCCCACCTTTTATAAAGAACTCCATCCTTAATTTCAAGATCGGAAGAGCACACGTCT
>NW_012026863.1:102223-103108 GCF_000956235.1 Wasmannia auropunctata
TGAGTGAGAATCTTGTTCGCACTCTGCGGACGGGAACGCCATTTTTCGTGTCAGAGTCTCGTCGCGTGCGCCCCTCCGGCGACGCGTACTGCATAGTACTCTTTGGTTTGGTGTAACGGCGCCCGTCCCCAAGTGCGAGGATTCTCATAGGATCTGCCGTGAGCGATCGGGAGTGTCGCGATTCGCGTGTCGAGCCACCCGGAGATCGTCGTCGCGAGTCCGCCGCAAAGCCCTCGCGCCCGAGCGCGCGAGCGTTAGCGTAAGTGTGAGTGAGTGCGCGGAATCACGAGGCCGCGCGCCGCGCTGTAGTGTGACCTCGCGCGTGATTTCCTTGCGTATCGGTGTGTGTCACTTTTCTGTCAGCTTCGTTTTCGTAGTCTCGGACGCGCAGATTCACGAACGATTTTCGCGTAAATAATTGTGGTCGTTAGACCTCGGTACTCGCGTCGTACCGAGCCCCGTCCGTTATTGTATAATCGCGCCGACTAATTTTGAACGCGTTTCTTTTCGTTTCCGGCCGAATTTCCAGTCTATTGCTTGTCTCTTTCTTTTGTACGCGGAAATTCGTCGTGCCGTCGGATTATTCGCGCTTATTAGCGCCGCACCAGTCGCGTCGCGCCCGTTATTCGTCTTATCACACTGTGCTACTTTTTTTCCTTTTTTTCCACCGTTTCTTATTGCCGTTCCGAGCGGCCAATAAATCTGTTACTATTTTATTATTATTAATCTGTTGGAGTGCGAATTCTTTCGCCCGCCCCGCGCCATCCCATCGCCCTTTTTCCTCGCCCTGCCCCTCTGCCGTTAGGCGGAGCCGGCCGGCCCTCGTGCGATCGACATCGGGAGCGGCGTCTACGGGTCCAGTATCGTTGCGTGTAAGAATTTCGG
>NW_012026863.1:103128-104587 GCF_000956235.1 Wasmannia auropunctata
TATATATATATATATACATATATATATTGGGTGTGGAAAAAAGTTCGTGGCGTTTTTTTAGTAAAATTCAAATATTTTTCTTAGAATATTAAAATTAATTTATTCAAATCAAATATGCTCCATTATTTTCGATAATATTTTGACATTTTTGGGGCAGAGCCATAATCCCATCGCGATAAAACTTCTGTGGTTTCTGGTCGAAAAACTGCATCAAGTGATTTTCACAGGCCTTTTTTGAAGCCAGCTTTACACCATTAAGAGAGTTTTGCAGAGACCTAAACAAATGATAATCTGAGGGTGCTATATCAGGTGGATGCATTAAAACCTCCCAACCAAGCTCTCGCAATTTTTGCCGAGTCATCAAAGATGTGTGTGGTCGAGCGTTGTCGTGATGGAAAACGACACCCTTTCTATTGATTAATTCTGGCCGCTTCCTCTCAATTGCTTGTTGTAATCTTTTCAGTTGTTCACTGTAGAGTTCGGAATTAATTGTTTGATCGGGCGGTAACAACTCATAGTGAACGATTCCTTTCCAATCCCACCACACACACAACATTACCTTCTTTGTCGTCAATCCAGGTTTTGCGATTGTTTGCGCTTTCTCTCCTTTCTTTATCCACGATCTTTTTTGAGTTCGATGGTCGTACGTAATCCATTTTTCATCACCAGTTATTATTCTCTTTAAAAATGGCTCAATTTCATTCCGTTTCAGTAGCGTATCGCAAATGTTAATTCGGTCCATCATGTTCTTAACACTTAACTCGTGAGGAACCCAAACATCGAGCTTTTTTTGTATCCAGTTTTGAGTAAATAATTCAAAACCGTTTTGTGGTCGATGCCTAGTTCCCTCGCAATCTCCACACTGCTCACATGCTTATCACGCTCAATTTTTTCCATGATTTCATCAGACGTTTCGGTGATTGGTCGACCGGAGCGAGGTTCATCTTTAACATCGAAATTTCCAGTACAAAAGCGAGTGAACCATTTCCGTGTGGTTGATTTTGAGAGAGTATTTTCACCGTAAACAGCACAAATTTTTTCATAAACCTGTGCAGCGTTCTTGCCTTTATCGTAGTAATACTGCAAAATGTATCGAATTTTTTCCTTATTTACCTCCATTTTCAAAATAAAATAACTTTTGATCCACTTCACCGATTTCAATCTTTTTTGGTTCAAAACAAAGATTGAAATGTCACACGTCACACACGTTTTTATAGTTGTCGATGTGATTAATAGTTACCGAATGCTGAGTATGTAATATCATCTACCCAAGTAGCAAAACGACGTCAAAACGACAACAAATTTTGGTCATAAAATGACCAATGCGACGTCATAAATTGGATCTCAGATGACCTAAATTGGTCATCAGAGACCCGATAATGACGTCGATATGTCACATCCACCGGACGTCATTTTCTGACGTCATATTGACAGCAAAACAAGACCAAATATGTGACGT
>NW_012026863.1:104607-107228 GCF_000956235.1 Wasmannia auropunctata
ATATGATTCTGGAATTTCTCCATCAGCAATTGTACGAAAAACAGCAGCAACTTCGTTAGTTCTTTGAGCATTATATCGTCGTCGATCCATACCTGGTCTTAATGTAAATAATAATTGTAATTCTGGCAACAATTCTCCAGATTCTATTTCTAATTATATATAACATTATATGATACGATATAACATTGGATTTTATACTTAGAACCTACTATTCTCAACGTAAAAATTAATGCTTTTGCCATTGCTATCTCCTCTCCATCGTCACTGACAGGATGTGATTGCTTTTGTGCTAAATTATGCATAAGTGTAATTATAGCTTCAGTCGTATTGCCTATCATTTTAGACAGCTGTTCTTGCTGTTTATAAGACTGCTTTATCTTTCGACTTGCAAATTGATCAGGTGATGGAGATCGTAAATTTTTTTTGCAATACCTAATGAGCTTGGCTGACTAATTGGAGATGGTGAAGCTATTGAACTTTCTATTGATGATGGAGTTGACATATTCGAGTCTGAGGTATTATTAAGATCTTGATTCCACAGGGTATTGAAGGATGATACTGATTACGAGGATCAGATGCTGATTGCGATGTTGATTGTAGTGCAGACTGCGATGTTAATTGTAGTGCAGACTGCGATGTTGATTGTAATGCATACCGTGATGTTGGTTGTAATGCAGGCCGTAGTGTTGATGGCGTAATGATGATTGAGTAATTATTGTATTTTGTCGTACAAAATTGCTACACGTTTTACGATGGGCCACATGTGGTGCCAAAAAGAGAAGGGTGTCATATAAGTACCATGTCTTGCGTGGTCTTTTATAAGTGTCATTTCCTGTACCCGATGGTTCATACATTTTCTAAAGGCGATGTTCTCGAGTAAATTGCCCGCGAAGAATTTTCCATTGTTTTTGAACCATAGCTACAAAAAGAATAAATAAAACTTTTTTAATTTAATCTAAAAATTTAATCTAATTTAATCTAAAACCTAACCTAACCTTGAATTATACAACCATATCCATAAAATATGTATAAAATATACATATACTTTACCTTAAAATTAAAAATTTTTTTATTTATTCACCTGACATATTGCAAGCACTTGCAATGGAGCTCCAGGTGTCGGTGACGATGCTTATCTTTATGTTCCTTGCACCTCTTGTCGTATAAACAAGGATGTTGTTGAACAAAATTGGCGAGCAATTCGCTAAAAGCTTCATCCACTGTCTTTTGGTCCACAATTTCGAACTCATTTTCCTTGTCCGACATGTTAATTTATTTTATTATAACTTGGGCACACTGCGTTTACTGTTCGTTACTTCGTGCCGATTATAACTCAAAAAATATCGTCGTCATCGTATTTGATGCGACGTTTCTTCGTTTTCTGTTGCCTGAGATAAAAGTTGACGAACTCCGGAAGAAACGAGAAACACGTGACAAAAAGCGTGATTGTCGGTAAAACAGTGCGCGAAGAGACGAAAAGGCAAAAGGCAAAAAGCATAACGAGACGCAAAGAGCGCATTGCAGATCCAGCTTAAATCCTTTGTTCCTTTTAAATATCGCAGAACACGTTTTGCTGTTTTCCAGTGATCAGGTCCAGGATCTTCATTAAATTGGCTTAAGACACTGAACAGCGTATGTTATGTCCGGACGTGTGGACGTAGCTAAATACATAAGGGAACCTACGAGATTGCGGTAAGGTATACTTGTCATTTCATTGCGTTCCTCCTCATTTTGAGGGCACATTGTTTTTATCAGTTTTATCAAAAGATTGAGTGGTGTCGGCGCTGGTTTACAGTCCTCCATCTTAAATTTTTGAAGAATTTTCTTGATCAAATTTTTTTTATTTATTGTAATGCGATTTAAATGGCGATCATGTTGAAATTTGATGCCAAGACACTGATTTATCGTTCCAAAATCCTTCATCTTAAAAGTTGATAGTTCCCTCTTCTTCTTTAATCTCTTATAACTATCTGATGCTACGATTAAATCATCTACGTAGATGACGATGATGCTGAAGTGTTTCCCACGTTGATAGTACACACAATGGTCCGCAGATAGTCGCTGAAACGACATCTTCTTCAGTTTCTCGTCGAGTTTCATGAACCAACATCTTCCGGATTGTTTCAGCCCATACAGGGCTTATTGAAACGAAAAACTTAGTTTTCGAACGATTTTGGCGCTTCCTTATCACGTACGATTTTTTAGAATAATTCTGGGATTTCCAAATATAATTCTTCTTTTATCTCACCGTTCAAATACGCGCTTACGAAGTCAAGTTGATGCACGATAAGGTTCTTCTCAACAGCCAAAGCCATCACAATCCGTACAGATTCCGCTCGTTCGACTGGAGCAAAAGTCTTGAAATAATCCAGATTTTTCTATTGAAGAGAATCCCTTGGCTACTAAACGTGCCTTTCTTCGTATGCTTGATCCATCCGCGACGAGTTTCGAACACAAGATCCATTTACTCCCCGAGTCTTCTAAGTGAGATATTTCTTTTTTAGAAAATTGTATTTGCTTTTTACGAAATTATATGCGCGCCAACGAGGCTTTTAAGTCAGAGATTTCTTTTTTAAAAATTTGTATTTGCTTTTAACGAAAGATCGGAAGAGCACACGTCT
>NW_012026863.1:108646-109108 GCF_000956235.1 Wasmannia auropunctata
CATCTATCGGCGATGCCGTATATCAGGTTTTTTTTTTTAATCCATAATAGATGTCTAATGGACGTCGATGATAGATTTGTGGAGGACATCTATCATGGATATAGTATGGATCTCTTTTGGAGATCTATTTAACTTCCATCGTGGACGTGGATATTGTATGGAGCTATGGAGGCTATATGGACGTCTAATGGAGGTTTTGTTCCGTGTGATGGGTACTAATCACTTATCCATTTTAGCTAATTTTTTGTACCTAAATAATTCTAGCTATAATTGCAAAATAATTTTTTTCAGTGTTTGTAATTTTCCTTTATGTATTTATATTTTTACTTTTTTGCAGAATAATTTAATTTCTATTGATTTTATTTTGCTTGATAAATTTTAATTTAAGTTTTAATGAAATAGAGTAAAGGTTATTTTAACTATTTTATAAATTTTGAATAATTTTTATTGAATGTTTTTATA
>NW_012026863.1:109158-110039 GCF_000956235.1 Wasmannia auropunctata
TGGCTGTGATTGGTCGACGAGCACGCCGACGGGCTACTAGAGAGTTATCGGTGTGCAGAACGAGAGTCCGCCATTAGCTCTCTCGTTGTAAGGACGTGCAATAAAAGCTCAGAGTTATCGATGTTACGTGTTGTTACTCGCCACTACGGTACCCAGCCCTCTCGTACGCCTTCCCTGACTCTCGACCTGTTGCCTAATACCCCCGAGATCGAGGAGTCCTCAGATTGTCTCTCCCGATTCTGGTTATATCCGCCACGTGGTCGTCTCTAGTACGCGGGCTTTACACGTTAAATTAATTGATACGAGTATCAGATTGGTACGGACTAAGTACTTGATACGTCACTGTTTACACCGATTTATTTCGAAATAAGTTAAGATAGGTTTTTAGATTTTTCATTTCACAAAACTTCTAATTCTAATTTTAATCTTAAAGCAACTTTACCTAATGCAGCCGTGACGTATTTAATCCGATTGAAAACGAACTAAGTATTTACAGTGCGTCAGAATCTTTTGATACGCGTACTATTTTGGTCTGATACTAGCGATTCAGGAGTATCAGACCAGACAGTACTAAGATAATTCGCGAACGTTTACACCGACCGTATCAAGCGATTTGATACGGATTTAGTACTTAGTACGCGTATCAAGTGCTCGGTGTAAACTAGGCCATTAATTGATGCGTGCAAGGAGTCGCGCGGAATATAATAAAATAGAATATTTTGGTCGATTAATCGTGACGCGACGGACGACGTGACGCGTGACGCGCTCAATGGGAACGTACCTTTATGCCGTTCAGCGAACCTGGCAGTATACACGGAACGTTTTTCGTTACTTACTTCCAACCTATGGAGTTATTTTTCCTTATTCATACTTTATGGTCT
>NW_012026863.1:115592-116867 GCF_000956235.1 Wasmannia auropunctata
TTTTGCAAATGCCAACCACGATGTACTATCTTTAGTCTAGAGGCAGTATAACACCAATCGTGGTCCGCATTTGCAAAATATTAGTGCGTTTTGAAACCTATAAAAAAGAAAGTGTCGCAACCTTTTAGTGAGCGAGTGTACATCGAACGACGCGGGCAAAGACACGGGCGTAACAATATAATGAGTTTTAATCAAAATAAAGACTTATGTAAAAATTTTATATTTAAATGAAAAATTTGCTATAAAATAAATCTGTAGTAAATATTATGGAGCATAATTAATTATATCTTATCTATCTTTTTCTATTTAAACGTTCAAACTTTTAAGATAATAAATTATTTATTTATGCAATAGTTACAAACTTTAATATTATAGTTAATAAATGCAAAGATTAATTAAAATATAATAAAAGTATCATAAATATGTAAAGCTTACTATTATTTGTATTGTATGATGTAGATTGTCTTAGTAGATTACAAGCTGATTGTAAGCTTTGTTTTACATTTTTATCATGTATTGTTTTATTTTGTTTTTTTACTCTTGGTGGTGATGGTAATATTGAAGTTCGCAAGCTCTCTTCTGATGAAGATGATGATAATACTTTTTGAATTCTTTTCCTTTTAGTATTATCTTCTACTTCAAAATTTAAATCACTCGTGAATTCAGCAATACTTGCTTTTGAGCGTGCTTTTGAATAATCATCTAAAAAATAAGAAAAATTATTCTTTTGCTCTCTTTTTAAGTGTTTCGATTTATTTTATGTAATTACATGTGAAAACTAAATACATTTACTTTAAATATAATAAAAACTTACTAAAAGTAGAATTTCTAAAGCGTTTAATTTTATAGGAAGGCCAGCACGTATTTAAAGTTTCATGTTTCCTAATTGCAACCATCAATTGTCTCGTGAATATGTAGGCCAAAGGCAAAAATCTCCTTGTATCCATGTTGAAGGTACTGCTTCCACAGAACAATCTTTACTGCAATTATGTACAAAATAGCATTGGTAATTTCATTTACATTTTTACCTCCATCTGCAAATAAAAGGAAATACATATTAATAGAATTACAAAAACGTAAAATATTATTTCCAAGTAAATTTTATGTAAAATTACAATAATTACAAAAATTATTTTAGAAAACGTCAACTAACCTTTAAAAGAATTTGCTCAAAAGCTTCGTCTATACGATTTACAGTATCCTAAAAATAAACATATTTTTCACAACAAACATTCAAATATAAAATTAAAACCAGCAAACAGATCGGAAGAGCAC
>NW_012026863.1:117738-120571 GCF_000956235.1 Wasmannia auropunctata
AGCGTGGTGCAACTTCGTCGCTCGTCCGACCCGCGTAATTCCGCGAAACCGATAAAAGGAAATCTAATGCGCGATTAACCGTAACTCAGGCATCTCGCCTATCGAAAACGGGAACAAAAATTGGGCGCCAGGCACGTTATAGAGAGTGCCTCTCTACTGAGAATCTCCTTGTTCGGAAATCTAATGACTCAAGAGAAAATTAGTTAATCACGCGGTCAGGTGCGAATTCGGTACGACGGTCGGACAAGGACGGCGATAACCGGTTGCTCAGTTACGATAATGGTAAAGGGGGTGATTCGAAGGAAAACGGTCAGGGTTCGGGGAGCGAGAATAGACTGAAAGAAATGACAGTAATTATTAACAATAAAAATAACAAGTGTATTAAGCGGGTGAATATTACATTCGAAAATACAAACGGAAATACGATAATCGACGGGAATACTTGAGACGCGCAACAATGCAGCGTACTTGACTTGACAGAGACTCGCAATTCGCGCGTTCCACGATCGTGCGACAAGATCGTGTCTCGGAAGATGGAAAATTAAGAGCGGTTTCCCTTTCGGCGGTACGACTCGCAGTTTACATGCCCATCCGCGTGACATGCGAAATCGGAAAGCATGCAGTGCGGGCGTGATATTCGCGGGTACGCCGGCGCGGAGCGCTCGTAGTCCTCCTATATCCTCCGTATATCCTCCTCTCGTAGTCATTGCGGCGTCGGTGAGACGGGTAATATTCTACAATGTTCCCGGGAGCCGCCGATACGGTATAACAAATATTCGAGATCGCTACGGGAACTAAAAGAGTGATTACGAACGGTACTCGGTATTCGGGCGGCGGGAGCCACGCAATGTAGTCCCGCGGCCCGCGCCACGCGTCCGCCTCCGAAAATCGGAAGGACGCAGGACTCGAAACTACCGCCCGCGGTCGGGTCCGTAGATCCCTTGTGACGGGCGGTCCAAAAAGGGACGTCCCGTCACAATATATATATATATCATGATAAATATCTAAATAAAATCTTCATATTTCGTCACTACAACTGGTTCTGTCGTTTTTGAATTAAATGCAGATGTTCTAGTTGATTTATGATCGTTATTTTGGATAGAACAAGTAGTATCTATAAAGTTACAAATAAAGTTCACATCTGTCTCTTGCAGTAGATCAGTTACTTTTTTTTACATATAAGTAATTAATGTAATTCTTATAATCTATGCATTGAAAATGCTGCAGGTCTATCATTTTCTGAAGAAAAGATGAATAATAGAAATGATGAATGATAAAGATGAATTTTTGTGCGTACCGCACGCTTGTTTATACAAACTCACTGAAGACATTACAAGCAAGAATTTGAATTCTGAAAGGCGAATAAATAAGGTTTCTTTGGGGGGGGGAAGTAGCCACGTTCCGATTGGATACAAACCATAGTAAATGCAATGTATAAGCATAGTATTGGTGGCGATTACATCTGATTGGTTTCTGCTTTAGGGTACGATTTCATGCTGACGCTCGACGCTCATTTTTTAGCGTCAAAACAGATTACATGATCAAAATTGATGCTTGGTATTCGTCAATTTTGATCATGTGATCAAAATTGCCAAGACACCGCTCCTTCATTCATGAAGTACTCAACAAATTTATTTCTTATTATTATAGCATTACGTTGCATGCGTTCATTTCTGTCTAAGTAAGCAATATTTTTCACAGCTCCATATTCATTGTGTTCTATTCTATCAAACATATACCGTCGTTCATTTACAGGTTTTCTTAATTCATCTTTTATTAGAAAATTATGAATACAAAGCGATGCCTTGATAATATTATCAACGGTTTTTAAGGACGCTATAATTGGTTTACGAAATATACGCCATCGAGAGGCTAATATACCAAACGCGCTTTCAATGATACGGCGTGCTCGACTTAGTCGATAATTGAAGATTCTTTTTTCATAAGTCAGAGAATTTTTAGGAAATGGCCGCATCATATATGTTTTTAATGCGAATGCTTTATCTCCCACCAAAACAAATGGTAAAATACAATTCTCTGAAACATTTTCGGGAGAAAGCACATTTAATAGATTATTTTCAAAACCGATACCAATATCACTTTGGAATACTCCTCCATCGCTCTGGCGCCCTTCAGTTCCGATGTCGACAAGAGTAAAACAGTAATTCGCGTCACAGATAGCCATCAATACTATACTGTGGGATGCATGATAATTATAAAATGAAGAGCCAGAATGAGAAGGTGCCTAAAATATTTATTTATATCAGCAATTAAAAATATGTAAAAATGTATTTATTTACCTGAATAACAATATGTTTCCCGTCTATTGCTCCAATACAATTGACAAAATTCCATTTATAGTTAAAGTCTTTAGCAATTCTCTTCCAATCATCTTCTGTTGGTTGTTTGAGAATAATTGGTTGTAAAGTGTTCCAAATTGCTGTAGTAGTTTCTAATATTATATTTGATACTGTGCTTTGGCCTATTCGAAAATGATAACTAAGTGATACCATGCTATCTCCGCATGCAAGATAGCTGCAAGTAACAATTTATTAAATATTAAAATAAAATATCAGTTAATATACAAGTAGCTATTATAGGCCGGTTCTGGACCAGGAGCTCTGAGGGGGGGTGAGGGGCAGGGGGGTCCGCGGGGGATCCGCGGGGAGGGGGGTCCGCGGGGAGGGGGAAGCCGCTCAGAACGTTCACGGTCTGATGCGGGGTCCGCGGGGAGGGGGAAGCCGCGGAAAGCCGCTCGCTCCAGCTGGCCTGACCGCGAGGTCGTGGATGCGGGATGCGCGGGGGCGGGAGAACCGCGTTGTAGGTGCGGGAT
>NW_012026863.1:121048-123744 GCF_000956235.1 Wasmannia auropunctata
CGCTCGCGCTCGCCGCCGCAGCCGCCGCCGCCGCCGCCGTTGCGCACGGGCCCCGCCGTCCCAACCCGCGCTAGTGAAACAATCGTAACTATAAAAAACGCTTTTACGAAACCGCTATCGAACCGCCAATCGATCCGATACAGCTGATCTGTCGAACCGATACCGTTGATCTGTCAAACTGCCTGTCAAACTGCCTGTCTGTTCTGTCGAACCGCCTGTCTGTCCAATCGAACAGCCTGTCGAACTGCCTGTCGAACCGATACCTCGATTCTGTCAAACTGCCTGTCAAACTGCATGTCTATTCAATCGAACCGCTATTGGTCTTAACTACAAGAAAATCATATTCTCGCGCAATCTTCATTAGTTAGATATTTTATACGGGTCAAGATAAAAAATGACCGTGTCAACATTCGCCGCTTCTCAATGTCATGGTAATGTCACGAAGACACATAGTATGAAATCATCATCGAACCACTTATCGAACCGATACCCCTGAACCGCCTGTCTAACCGATACACCTGTTCTGTCGAACCGCCTGTCTGTCCAATCGAACAGCCTGTCGAACCGCCTATTGAAACTATTCTATCGCTATCGTTCCTAACTGCATAGAAATCTTATTTGTTCGCAACCATCTAGAAATCCGCGTCAAAGATAAATATGAACGCACACATCTCGATGTAGTAGTAGTGCCATATACATGTACGATCTTAACTACAAGGAAAGGGAAAGAAACATAATTTAAAAAATTTCACATTTTATTGATCATAATATTAAGATTATAAATTTTATTGTTTTATTTGATGGTGTGACCACCAGTTATATACTTTAAATACATTTTGTAATGCGCAATTCTTAAAATGATTTCCACAGCGCATAGTATTAATAACCCTTAGATTATTCAAAGAAACTATATCTTCGTAATTGGCATCCAGAATTTCAATGACTACTCTCGCATTGAGCATATCACCGAGCCATTCTCGTTTTTGATGTCCTTTAACGTACACGATAGCCTCGTCGGTATCATCCTCTTCACCAAACACAGCTGTTGCAATCAAGCGTTTCGCCATGCTGTACGGAATCATCCCGTCTTCCCATCTCAATTCATGGTGATAAGTAATCAACCAGGAAGCGCCAGACTTGTCGAATTTTGTTAAAGAATTCCATGGTATGGGACTCGCAAAAATGTAATTCGAAAGAATTGTACCTCTTCTCAGGACCGCCACTTCTTTTACGATAAATCTCTTCCCAACGGTGAATCCTTGCAGATCTACAAACGTTGGTACAATCATGACGAGTAATCTATCGAAACTGTGTCCTCCTTGCGAATTATCGCAGTTTTTATCTCGGATGAGAATATTTGCAAACGTGACAATTTATGTGATTTTGCGCACAACGTTGGATAATGGACAATATTCAATCACGCGATCGTGTAAGATGAGACAATAGGCTGTAGTATTTTCCGGCACATTTTCTTTACAGTCAAATTCTATTCGCACATCCACGGTAACGCTCTTGACGGACTCGTTTTGACGTGTGCAGTCAATGACTACAAAAGGTCCATTCTCCAAAAATGAACCTACGGTTAACAGCGTATCATCGTTTGTGCATCCGTAATAAGTTTTACGAAAACGAGCATACATATCAAACAGGATAGCGTATCTGTTTTTATCAAAGTCTAGATTTAAGTCGTCGTACGGATAAAATTCTGAATTTAAATAAAGTTTCACATTGGTTAATTTACATTCATCGAATAAAGAAGCATCTTTAGACATGACGTTCTTTCGATCAGTCTGCAAGGCAAAGATAACGTATCGTGGTTTTTCTAGTTGCGTCGCAGTCTTCACAGCCCATGAATGCTTGGTAGTGCTCTGCAACAAGGGGTACTCGTACAGATCCCACGAGCGAAAACTCACGCTCAGATATCGGCCGCTTTCCAAAGCTCGTAGCATGGACAGTTTATTGACCTCGTTTAACATAACATGAGGCATTTGCCATTGCATCTTGTGTATTTCGACTTTAGGCTCAGTCGCGGCATCTCCCACAAGACAATTGTTATCGTTGCGCGCTCGTATCAAAATCAATTCGTTAAACCGAGCGTTAACAACCACACGTTTGTAATCCTCACAAAAGCCTAGCAATATGTTGAGCGGCACGCAAAAGTTAAAGTATCCTTCGGATATGTGCGGTGTTAAGGCCCATCCCGCATTATGCAAAATTGCAGCTTTGCCATACATTAGCGATAAATAGTTCTTGATAGTAGTGGTAATTCCAACGTTTCTGTTGCGATCAATCTCTACACTGTTGAGTTCGTATCGAATTTCATCAAACATGAACGTTACGCAATTCTTTGCAAGCGTTGTCACCGACCCTTCCTTCTTTTCCTTTATTGCCATTTTTCCTTCGACGTAGAGAAAACTTTCGCATGGTAATGTGTATAAATCCTGCTGTTGTATGTGTATTCGTATTTCATCACTGTGTCCAAACGCAGTATTAGCATACGGATTGTACGTGTGAGTCTCAATTTTGATGATGCTGTCGTCAAAGACTGGTTTCCCTCCAATGTTTAGGATTTTAGCCATCTTAGATACTATGCACGGTAAAACCCAAAGATTTTAAAAATTCAATGTTGGAAGCAGTGAGTTTCTTCTTGATAGATCGAATGTTTTTCATTGTTGTCTCTTCTGTTAAAATTGTGT
>NW_012026863.1:125183-126672 GCF_000956235.1 Wasmannia auropunctata
AATATGCATACGTTCAGACAATTGTTGCAGTTGTATGTTGGTAGTTGCGCCTGTTGGAAATTTTAACGTTTTTTTTTGGATTTTTTTTTCCGCATCGAGACGCCTCGGCCGCGCTTATACGGAGCGAGATAAACTCCGTGACCTTCCATGACGCGATTGTGACGTTCCAATTCTTCCAGCTGACGCTGCGCGGCTTTGTTATCGCTCACGGCCTTCGCGACTCCCGCTGCCCCGCCGACCAATGAACCGACAATGCCCAACAATGGCAAGAGTAGCAGGATACCTCCGCGTTTAGTTACCGGAAGTATTCGCTTGCTCCTTTTCCTCTTCGTTTTTAAACCCATGCCGAATTTCGTCTTGGCTTTCATAGCCGTCCAAACAGCTGTGGCTGCGGCTCTCTCTCCGAGAGTCGAATCTCTCGCGGTTATGCGTTTTCGCGCTTTTGCGGCAAGTATGTTGTCAGCCACGTGCCGTTCAGCGAGTTCGTTGCTCCGCGAATATGCGATGTCGTGCTCGCGACACGCTGCGTCCAGTGGATTAATGCCCCGATCACCTCTAGCCAATCGCTGTTCTAAACGCGTTCCCGGGCCGCAAAACTGATATCCGGGGATATGCAATTCGAAGGGAAGCGCATTTATCGCGCGATTTATCAAACCGCAGCCTCTCGACGGCATTCGCTGCAATTCTTTACAAACGGTGCAGGACCGTCAATATGTGTCTGCTGCCCCGGTTGATTGTAATGTTTCAGACACCGACGATACTGTTGAACATCCGAATCAGCTTTTATATGCTTGGGTAACCTGTCTCACAATTGACTTATACAGTTTGGAAACTCTCGCAGCAAAACGATTTTCGGTATATACTCTAACTCTTTGTTGGTTAAACTGAGAATATCACTGTTATCCGATACGATAAGAAAAATTTGGCAACTGAGCACATTCGCGTTACGCGCTTCTATAAATAGGTCCGCTCTCGATAAATTCTTCAGAGTATTATGTGGAGGCAGAAAAAGATGCGGTTCGTGCGACAGTCGCAGACGATCAAAGTGATAAATTTTGGTGATAAGATAAGGTTAATGTCCGATAAAAAGATACGTAAGCATGGAAACATGCTACCGATTTCTATACGCGGTATCATCTGTAGCCCATCAAACTGCGGCAAGACAAACGTGCTGATTAGCTTGTTGGAGAGTTCGCACGGTGTACGCTTCGAGAATGTGTACTTGTACTCGAAATCATTGCAACAATTGAAATATCAATATTTGGAAAAGTTATTGATCTTGATAGAAGAAATCGGCTATTATACATTCTCCAATAATAGCGACATCGTCCCTCTAAACGAAGCGCTTCCAAATTCCATCTTTATCTTTGACGACGTGGCATGCGACAAACAAGATGCGATAAGAGAATACTTTGCAATGGGTCGACACGCGGACGTTGACATTTTATCTCTGTCAGACTTATGCAAAGATACCGAAGCATCTTATACG
>NW_012026863.1:128120-130088 GCF_000956235.1 Wasmannia auropunctata
TTGACGACGCGTTGTCGTCTGTCAAACTAGCGACACATTAGATTTGGAGACGAGCCGTCGACTCGTTCGGACGTGCTTTACTCTGCTCTATCTATTCGCTGCGGTATTTGTTCACAGTCATTACAATAAAGCGTGTTCCTTGTTTTCTTAATTTGGTGTTCCTTTTATTCCTCCCGCGGCCTTCCGGTGCGCGTGCGCGAACGCGAGTGCGGAAGCGCGTACGTTACGCGAGCGAGTGCGTGAACGCGACATTCACCGCCCCGGGCGTAACAATATAATCGCGCCTCTGTTGCCAGAAGATGTGAAAAGCGATAAAAAAATTGGAAAAGGTATACCGCGCACCATGACAGTGAATGATAGCAAGATTGAGTACATTCATTAGGACGATCCCAACGAGCTTGTAGATCGCCTCCGATTGCTCGAGGCCTCGCGCCAAGCTGGTCACAATGCGCACGACGAGATGCTGTCGATTATCGAGGAACTTCGCGAAGCGGGTATTATTATAAATTAGACGACACAGTACGAATCATTTAGTCAACATCGAAATGCCGATCAACAAGTTTGGGACGTCGCTCGATATAGGCGGAACAAGTTCGTACTATCAGTTGAGTGGACTACTCAGAAATTACGTGCGCGATAACGCTCTTTGCGTAGCTGCATCCGACTTTGACGCAAAGTCACGCAAGATTCGACGTGTGGCGCTGCCGGTAGATGATAGCGATGTCGCCAACAAACGTTTCGTGCAACAGACGATGCAAGTTTTGAAAGATCGACAGGACGAAATCGAGAGAAAGATTACCACGCTTCAAAATAATATGCAAATGCTGATTAACGAGCTTCGAAAGTCGATTCAAGAAACGCATCATCGCGCTGAATAGAAAAGACTCGAACATGTCGAAAAAGAAAAGTCTCGAAAAGCAGCAGCTGATCGAGGAACTGCACGCTCCCGCGAGAAGAAATTTTCCACGAAGACGCGTCATAGTTTGCGGATACGATGACCTGTGGCAGGCGGATGTGGTTGAGATGCGTCCTTATACACGATTCAACAGAGGTTACCACTACATTCTCACCGTTATCGATGTGCTGAGTAAGCATGCATGGGCCGTACCTCTCAAGGCCAAGAGCGGAAGTGAGATGACTAAAGCGATCGCAGAGATAATTCGACACGATGGAAGATGCCCGAAAAATTTACAAACTGATAGGGGAAAGGAATTTTATAACGCCAACGTGCAGAATCTCTTAAAGAAACATAACATCAATCATTATTCTACATATTCAGTAATGAAGACATCAGTCGTCAAGCGGTTCAGCCGTACGTTGAAAAACAGCATGTGGAAGCAGTTTACATACAATGGAAACTACTATAGATGGATCGATTTGCTACCGCGTCTCATGTCTGAATACAATGCGCGAAAGCATCGAACTATCGGTATGCAACCCATCGATGTCACCCCCGCAACCGCCAACAAGCTCTTAACCACGGTGTATAACCACGTAAAGATCGCCGCACCCGCGCGATTTAAAGTGGGTGACTCGGTACGCGTCAGTAAATTCAAGACAATTTTTGACAAGGGTTACACGCCAAACTGGACCACGGAAGTGTTTAAAATCATCAAGGTGCAGAAAACTAATCCCGCAACGTATCTTTTGGAGGATTCTCGCGGAAAACCCAAAGCCGGAGGATTCTATGAATACGAACTGCATCACGTTGCTAATCCCGACGTGTACCTCGTTGAAAAAGCTTTGCACAAAAGAGGGAATGAGGTATACGTGAAATGGTTGGGATTGGACGATTCACATAATTTATGGATACACAAGGATAACGTGTTGTAAAATAAATTTATATCGCAAATTGTTTTTTTCATTATATGCATAAAACATTACGCTTATTAAAAATATATGACATTATTACAAATATACTATATGTGTTTATTACAAGTACACGAGTTTTTATTTACAATGGTATCT
>NW_012026863.1:131725-132445 GCF_000956235.1 Wasmannia auropunctata
TTTCTTAGTTTCTCTTTGCTAAGATTTGACGCCAATTTGTCGAGACTGGAACTAAGAAATTTATATAAATCGATAAATCGCAATTTTATACTAAGTATTTCGATTCTTTTTATCCTCAGTGCTTTGGACATTTTTTGTAAACGATATATATTTTTCTTTCGTTATTGGAAGTAGTTCTACATGTCCCTGGTATGCTTCAGCTATTTCCTTGATAACAAAATGCGCACCCTAGCCGGACAAATTGTGAAAAACTACTGGAATGCAATGTGAATCTTGGTAATTTAAGTTACAATTTGAATGTGCCGGACCTCTATATCGTCCAGTCAAATGACAGTGATCGCGTACCCGTGAGTCGTCAGGCGCGAACGGTTTCTCTCACACGTGACAGTGTGTGACGTTCGCGTGAAATCTGCCATGGGTACATTAGTGGATATAATAGATTTTACTTTGTGTGCTAAACATCTTAATTCATCGGCGAACCATGCAACGCAATCGGTATCGAGGCGAAACTGATACATTGATAACGCGTCATTATACGAGCAGTGTACGTAATAACCTATGTTAAATACTTGATGATGCTGATATTTATAGCTCGGGGTTTCCGGATCTCTCCCCATTTTTTTCAGGATACATTCCAGGTCGGCATACACGACAAACGGGACACGTTCCTTCCTGCTGTAGTTGTTAAAACTTAGCCACTTGTCGTCTTCGCTCGGTAAT
>NW_012026863.1:132465-133468 GCF_000956235.1 Wasmannia auropunctata
TTTATAGGATAGAAACGATGTTTTGTTTCTTTCAGCGTGACATTCTGAGTAGCGACGATGACGACGAAGAAGACGATGATGGCAACGAAGCGAGGGCGAGGATGCCTCCGTGGGTGGTGGTAAATCCGCAGTTTGAGGTGCCTTGGGACGCGAGGACGCCTCCGAGGGAGGATGCGAATCCGGGGGAGGGCCCACGGGAGAGCCCTCGCGAAACGTCGGGGGGCAGCGGCGCGAGAAACCCGCAGGCGCCGACGAGCCCACGGGAGGAAGCGCCGCTGCGCATCATCCTCGACGTGGCTACGGATACAAGGACCGTTTGTTTCTACAATTAACGTGAGTATTTTTTTGCTAGCTATCCTTCCTTCTTTTTTCTTTTTACACTTTTCATAAATTGCTTCCCTTTTTGTCTGTTGCAGATGGCAACGGGCAGGCGGATTTACGTCGATTACATTACATATATATTTTAAATTTTAAAATAAACATTTTTCATGTTTATACTAAAATAATATCTATTTTCTTCTCCTCCTCTTCCTCTTCGCGAGCGATAACGGGTGGGTCCGCGAGCGATAACGGGTGGGGTGGGGCCCGTGCGCAACGGCGGCGAACGCGGCAGCGGCGGCGGCGGCGGCGCACAGTGGGCATAAAGTCGTGTTTTGCGGTCGAAAATCGTTCGACGGCTCAATTCTCAACCGATTGCAATAAATTTTTTTTCAAAATACGCGTCATTTACTGTACTATAGCGGAGACTTGCACATTTTTTCATATTATAATTTGTTAATTAACAAAAAGTCGAAATTGATGTAAACTTTATGGCTAACTTTTTTTATTATGTTCATAATTCCTTCAATCTTGATATATAAGAGTTTTTGGGACTGCTGACTACAAAACCGTTACTCAAATTTCAAAATTCAAAATGGCAGATTTAATATGGCGACTGTAAACTAGAAATGTAAAGACCGTAAAGACAAAATTTTGTAAGATGTATGGAGGTTTTAATTATCTA
>NW_012026863.1:133488-133950 GCF_000956235.1 Wasmannia auropunctata
ACAATGTATCGCTTATCATCGTACGGACTTAGAGCGAGCTTCGTCTCGGATATGTATACACTTCATGCAATTTTGATCTTATGCAAGATTGCTGTCGCGTCATTTCGGTTTCGTCCAGCAGACATCGCACGTAATCATTAAATGTTATCGATTTTGCTACGATATTACTCTTGACACCTTTTACCTTTTTTGTATCTTTTTTACCATGAATACGCAAGGCATACATCTTTGCTCTAAGTCCGACGAATTCGGTCATGATTGCGCCATTGTTTTCGTCTTTCATCAGGCCCGGAACCTTTTTATTAGCGAGCGGAATACCGTACACATTATCAACCGCGTAATCGCTAGTATAAAATTTCCTAATGTCACGCTTCATGATTTCATAAACATCGTCGCATTCGATGTGGTAAATAAGACTATCAGTATCAGTGTACATTACAGATCGGAAGAGCACACGTCTGA
>NW_012026863.1:133970-134581 GCF_000956235.1 Wasmannia auropunctata
TCAGTTAAAATTGTGTCTCCTGTACGTTTCACCTGCTCATTCAGCACAAGCATCTCACGTTATCGCGGTCGTCTCCGTACGTGCAGCCTCACAGTGATTTCTTCTCCGCGAAAGTCGAGCAATCGACCGTATTGATCCACAACGCAGATAGTCAGATCCGATATGCTCCGTGCGATGATCGGAAGGTAAATGATCTGTGCCGGCGTTTCCGATATCTTATATCCTGGCGGCACGCTCGGTGAAAACTCGTGTATCGTATGTACACACTTGTCGTTACTATACGCACCCGCGGTCATGTTACACTCTATGCGAATGATTTTTACATTCATGATATTTATCGGTACATTCGATTCATGCCAGCATGAATGACGTGGTTCCAGCATGCGATTTGATGAAAATCCCAACAGCGATCCAATTTTACAGGATTTTGCGAAATTTATCCGATACGCGCACTTGATCTCGGCGACTTCATCGTATTGTTATTGGCGCGAATCACCAGCGGGTAATCGTTCTCATCCTCTTCATCGCTTTTCGTTTTCTTTCTCGCAGCATCGTTTGGACGAACATGTAGGATCGCACGTTTCAAATATTTTGCAATATCATGCAGTTCG
>NW_012026863.1:134634-135854 GCF_000956235.1 Wasmannia auropunctata
TCTTTGCTAAGATTTGACGCCAATTTGTCGAGACTGGAACTGAGAAATTTACATGAATCGATAAATCGCAATTTTATATAAGTATTTCGATTCTTTTTATCCTCGGTGCTTGGACATTTTTTGTTAACAATATATATTTTTCTTTCGTTATTGGAAGTAGTTCTACACGTCCCTGGTATGCTTCAGCTATTTCCTTGATAACAAAATGCGCATCGTAGCCGGACAAATTGTGAAAAACTACTGGAATGCAATGCGAATCTTGGTAATTTAAGTTGCAATTTGAATGTGCCGGATCTCTATATCGTCCAGTCAAATGACAGTGATCGCGTACCCGCGAGTCGTCAGGCGCGAACGGTTTCTCACACACGTATGTGATGTTGTGAAATCTTTCCCAATCGTTTCGCGTGAAATCTGCCATGGGTACATTAGTGGATATAATAGATTGTACTTTGTGTACTAAACACCTTAATTCATCTGCGAACCATGCAACGCAATCCGTATCGCGGCGAAACTGATACGTCGATAACGCGTCATTATACGAGCAGTGTACGTAATAATCTATGCTAAAAACTTGATGATGCTGATATTTGTAGCTCGGTGTTTCCGGATTTCTCTCCATTTTTGTCAGGATACATTCCAGGTCGGCATACACGACAAACGGGACACGTTCCTTCCTGCTGTAGTTGTTAAAACTCAGCCACTTGTCGTCTTCGCTCGGTAATCTGATCGCACATTCGTTCATCTCCCCACAGTCGACGGTGGACCTCCAACTTTTCGCTCGAACTAAAATAGTGTAGACATCTGGAAAAAAATCAATTAATTTTATTTACATTTTTATTTCAAAAAATTTTTTAAAGTTTTTATTATACATACCTATCGCAAATGTATTTCTTGTGCGCGTTTTTGCTCAGTTGCGAGCTAACAAGGCGGGACAAATTCTTGATCTATGTGAAATGTCCCACACCATCTTTCTCAACGTACAGTAAATTGATATGCTTCTCCTTCTTCATGTCAGCGAGGCGAATCGGTAGGATCGATACTTGTTCCTTGTTCTCAATGGTATATACGTTGATGGAGATTGCGTTGAGATTCTCAAACTTTTTTATTTGATTTAACGTCATTGGAAATTCAATGTCCTTGAGATTTAACACAGATTTATAATGCGGATACGACGATTCCAGGTCTGTGTTACTTTTAGCTGGATATAGAGCGGCCACCAA
>NW_012026863.1:135874-136575 GCF_000956235.1 Wasmannia auropunctata
TCCGTACATCGGCGCTTGTGCAAAAATGCTAAAATGCATTTTAACACGTTCGGTTATCTCACCGATATTTTGATTGTACCAGAAAAATCACGTATTACACAAAAGTATTATGTGACAGCCGCCGTACATCGGCGCTTATGCAAAATGCTTAATTGCATTTTTAACACGTTCGGTAATCTCACCGTTATTTTAATTGTCTTCATAAAAATCTTATATTACATGGGAGTATTATGTGACAGCTGATCAAATTGTTGAATTGCATTTTTAACACGTGTTCGATGTAGTGAGACATATTATTTGTCCTTGAAAAAATATTATATTACGCGAATCTATTGTGTCACAGCTGCCGTACATCGGCGCTTCACCAAAATGCTAAATTGCAGTTTTTACGTTTGTTTGACGATGTGATTTCATCGCGAGGCATTATGGCTGCTCGTATAAATGCTCTTATAAATGCTCGCAAGATTTCACATTGTTAAAAATGTCGAGCGAAGGAGACATGGCTACGTTCGGGCGAGTGTCTCCTCTATGGTGGAGGAGAGAACGACCTCGATATTGTTCTGCGATTGTTCGTCTTCTTCGTGAAAGAGAATGTGGATTTCCAAATGTGCTTACTCGCGTTAAGAAGAGATGTCCCCATCATTCGTTGCAGATGCGTGTAATTAGACATTGCCGTGATATGTATTGGAACAGTGTCACAA
>NW_012026863.1:136595-137279 GCF_000956235.1 Wasmannia auropunctata
TGCTAGATTTTGACAGAGAGGTGCCAGATTGGTCTGTTGTCTTTCGACTATAATGAATTTCTACGTTCCGCTGAAGGATGAGGCGATCGAGAGACCGTAAGTTTCAATAAATGATTTTCCACGCTTAATTTATGTTTTTCCATGCTTTAATTTTTTTATAGAATTGCGTCTCATATTACGAAGACGCCTCGTATATTGGGAAGAAGATTTGCTCTAACAACCACCAATTTTAAATATCTGGATATTGGAATCAGCGTGGGATCTATATCTTATGTGGAAATACTTATTGGTGACAACCGAGGCAATCATATTATCCTGCCTTATGGAATGTGGAGGATGTTTATCGAGAGACGTATAGATATTGAACAATTGCTGCAGTCAAGCGTCCCGTCATCGCTACGAATTCAAGATTTAGTTATAGATCTCGTAAAAATACGTAATGATAATATTGTTAAATTGATGCTGAATGATACTTGCACGTTCATGAAACCGTCGACTATGCTTTTTATATTCGAACTCGAACATTGCGTTGAGCAGGCATACTTTAATTGAAATCAAAATACGGACGCTGTTAGTAATAAGTTTAAGCATTTCGTCGATTATTTACGTCACAATTGTATTGTGAATAAAGACGATGCGATAAATATTTTGCGTAAGGTATATGATAAAACGTCGCTTATTGAA
>NW_012026863.1:137299-137748 GCF_000956235.1 Wasmannia auropunctata
AAAAGGATTTAATGACTTTGTGCTGTAACGTAGTTAGTTGTTGTCGATACATCGATTGTGCAACATTCCCGACATGGGGGATCGCGAGAGAATAGCGCAACAGATTGAAAAAACGAGCGATTCCATTCGCAAAAAATATCGCGCCTTGAAAACTGGTAGAATGGAAGAAGATATCGCGCTGGAGAGACACTTTAAGCCCATCATCGAGCCTCTAAAACGAATTGCTGAAAATATCGCCGACGATGAATTGGTCGAGAACGAATCGTTCTTTTCGGGAGTAGACGAAGGATATATGAAACCAACACTCAAACGAAAAAAATCAAGCGCCTCGTTAGACAATTCTATACTGGCTTCCACTCCGGTTAAATCAATGCTGAAACGTTCGAAAACTGTGCCGTCTACTTTGAATGAAATGTCTGAAATATTACCATCACACGATGATTCGTACG
>NW_012026863.1:137768-138206 GCF_000956235.1 Wasmannia auropunctata
TGGCAATTGCGAAGATGATGGTTGTCAGCCATTAGACAATTTATGTACATTTTTGACAACGGCTCATATTGATGACAATAACAATGAATGCTCTTTGGAAGAAACTGATATTGCATTAACTCTAAATGACACAAAAATAAGAAATAATGAAGATGAATTACTCACAGAAAATTACCAGGGATTGGCATACGTTGCAGGATATATATTTAAAAAAATAACCATTCCACAGGATTGTGAGGCCTGTCAAAGTAACTTATATTCTGAAAGTACAGATAAACATATATTTCTTTCTTTTAAAGAGCACGATGATGTTACTCGATTAACTTATGCAAGCGAGAATGTAATGCAACTTATAAAAAACATACATGAAAGTATGTATGAATTTTTGGATGAAAACGGGCATACTTCTCTGTTAGAAGATCGTTTTAAAGCTTATTT
>NW_012026863.1:138226-139337 GCF_000956235.1 Wasmannia auropunctata
TGTGCTCTTCCGATCTCTGATAAGGTGTTTGGTACTTAGATTTGTAACAAAAAAAATTTCTTTTTTTAATTTTATGATTACATATTATTAATTTTTAGAGTTTAATTTGTATTTACTTTATTTCGCATATTCTCTATTTTATTAATTAAAATTACGCAGGTTATTATAATGAAATTATTTTGAAAACGCATCGTGATTCGAACCTGAGATCCCTAGAACAACAGACTTGTACGCTAACGCTGAGCTAATAATACTTTTTACGAAGGACTTATTTTTTATGTTATATTATGTATTTCTTTGTCACTGAGTTTTTGCGTCTAAACAAATACTGAGACCAGGGCCTACAAACTGAATATACATGTCGAGGTCTTAGTAATTCTCTCCCATGTCTACCGAGGGCGTTAGTATTGCAAGAAATTTTCTACATTTGTACGCTCATAGGTATTTGTAACTTCAATGTTGAGTTCAACTTGGTTTTTTATTCAAATGACAGTGACAGATATTGTACATAATTACATTACATATTTTATATTCATCATGAGTCATAAAAAATGTGTAATATCAGATTGTACATCAACATCGAAGAGAATGTTTACATTTCCAAAACCATGTATAAACAGAAATAGATATTTGCAATGGTTATGCGCAAGTGGAAATAGTAATTTATTAAGAGTACCAGAAGATAGAATTTGTAACCTAACTGTATGTGAAAATCATTTTGAAGAAAAATACAAATTTTTAAAGAAATTAAGCAAGGACGCTATACTTACTTTATTACTGCCAGGTATATTAATCAATTGAGAGGTTATAATTAGTAAATTAATTTGTTATAAAATTTCTTAAAATTTACATTGGTAATAAGTATAAAAAATATCATAAAAGCAAGTTTTTAATCATTTCAATTTAAAACATTACATTTTATTTTTTTTAGAACCTCTTAATCTTGACGAACATTATCTGCAGGATGATGGAACAAATATGATCACTGCTACTTCACATAATTTTACAACAAATAGTAAGTTTAAAAAATTTTAAACTATAATCTACACTAGAACCCTATAATAGCGCGCAGTTCGGAAATACTATAATGTTCCCATACACACTGCCAGTA
>NW_012026863.1:139357-147337 GCF_000956235.1 Wasmannia auropunctata
TCAAAATCAATTGGCTGAGATTCGGAGTAAAATTACAAAGAACTTTTTGCCGGCTTATGTTCGTAAATGGAACTCAGTATCTCGTATGAGAGGGCAGTTTGAAAAAAAGTATAAACGCTTTTTAGATAATAATTTTCAAGTTGATTTTGTTTCAAATTTGTCTGAAGTTGTAAATGAAACATCAATAGTTCCTACTACTCATGCATCTGCCTCAGGTTCAACAAATTCGTCTTCCAAAAGAAAAGGTCGTCCTTCTGTATCTTATGAAGAAATGTTCTCAGAAAGGAGCAAAAGGAGACGGATTAATAAAATCCGTTCTATGTTTTGCCAGGAAGAATTATACAGAGCAGGACATGGACATGATAAACAAACACTTGTACCTATAAAGAAAGAAAAAGATAACGAAGAAGATGAGCGCTTTACTAATACAGTTCTGGCAATGTACATGGATTTGGATTTGACTAAATCAAAATATAATACACTGCGATCCTATAATGAAAAACTTTTGGGTAATAAAAGCTATCCTCCATACCCGAAGGTTCTGTCTGCAAAAATGCGATGCTATCCTAAAGGTATTCATATCACAGAAAATGGAGCGTGTCGATTTACAATCATTACTTGACCATACAGTCCGTCGATTGATATCTTCTATAGCACCAGAAGTTTTAGGTTCATTGCAAGACAAATTATTAATTTTGTACAGTAAATGGGGTATGGATGGGGCTTCGAGTCAACAAGTTCTTCAAAACAGGACCAAAGATAAGAACACAACGAGTTCCAAAGCAGTCAACACGGATGAAGATGCATCAATGAGTAATAAAACTGATGAACATCCAAATAAATCTGACTCTGTGTTCATTATATCGTTTGTTCCTTTGGAGCTTAAATTTGATAATGAAATTATATGGAGAAACGAACGATCATCATCAACCAGATTTTGTCGCCCGATTAAATTTGAATTTATTACAGAAAATGCGGTCAATACTCTAAATGAGTATAATTATTATACAGAAAAAATAACTGATCTTCATGCCACATATGTAACCGTTGATAACATTTCATTTTCTGTAAATCATGACTTACAGTGTACTATGATTGATGGAAAAACGTGCAATATTTTAACAAATCAAAAATCGAGCAACTCATGCAATATATGTGGGGCTACACCTACGCAAATGAATAAATTAAATATTATAAGTACCTTACCACGAAAAACAGAATTTTATAAATTAGGATTATCATCTCTACATTGCAAAATCCGCTTTATGGAATGTTTACTCCATATTGCATACAATATGGATTTTAAAGAAAGCAGTGCCAGAGGTGACGAAAATAAAAGTGCCAAGCAAAAAAGAAAGAAATTTATTCAATACTCTTTGAAAAAAGCTCTTGGCATCACTGTTGATGTGGTAAAACAAGGTGCAGGAAATACTAATACTGGGAATACTGCTAGACGTTTTTTTGCTGAACCGCAAGTTGTAGCCAAAATCTGCCAACTTGATGAACGTTTAGTGACACGGTTTGCAAACATCTTGCAAGTACTCGCCAGCGGTCAAGAAATTGATGCTGTAAAATTCAATCAATATGCTTTGGAAACAGCTCAATTATACATTGACTTATACAGTTGATATTTTATGCCACCAACTGTACATAAAGTATTAATACATGGTGGTGATATAATAACATCATCATTTTTATCTATTGGTCGCTATTCGGAAGAGGCGCAAGAGGCAAACAATAAAGTATTCCGAGCTGCCCGAAGTAATAATAGTAGATGGTCATCTCATCGCAATAATAATGAAGATGTTTTTCATTATCTTTTAGTTTCATCTGATCCACTTATTAGTAGCTTAAGATTAAAAACAGACAAACAAAATAATGAATTATCGGATGATGTTAAAAAATTATTGAAATGTAATTAGAATCGAAAAGATTTATATTTTTATGTAAATAATTGTAACATGTAATTAAAAGTATAAATAAAATATAATGTAATTAAAAGTGAAGTTTTTATTTTTTAGATCATATTATTATTACCATAGATAATTAAAACCTCCATACATCTTACAAAATTTTGTCTTTACGGTCTTTACATTTCTAGTTTACAGTCGCCATATTAAATCTGCCATTTTGAATTTTGAAATTTGAGTGACGGTTTTGTAGTCAGCAGTCCCAAAAACTCTTATATATCAAGATTAAAAGAATTATGAACATAATAAAAAAAGTTAGCCATAAAGTTTACATCAATTTCGACTTTTTGTTAATTAACAAATTATAATATGAAAAAATGTGCAAGTCTCCGCTATAGTACAGTAAATGACGCGTATTTTGAAAAAAAATTTATTGCAATCGGTTGAGAATTGAGCCGTCGAACGATTTTTGACCGCAAAACACGAGTTTATGCCCACTGTGCGGCGGCGGCGAACGCGAGCGCGGTTCCCCTTTCCCTGCGATACCCGCATCACCAACGCGGTATCCCTCTTCCCCGCGGACCCCGCATCAGACCGTGAACGTTCTGAGCGGTTTCCCCCTCCCCACGGCTTCCCCCTCCCTGCGGCTTCCCCCGCGGACCCTCCTTCCCGCGGACCCCCCTGCCCCTCATCCCCCCTCGGAGCTCCCTAGTTAGAACCGGCCTATAATAGCTACTAGCCCCGATCTCCCCTATATATATGTATATATATACACTTACGAGCGTGTTGCAACTTCGTCGCTCGTCCGACAAGCTCGATTCCGCGAAAACAGTATAACTGAGTTTAACGCGCGATGAATTGTCACTCAGGCATCTCGCCAATCGAAAACGGGAACAAGAATTGGGCGCCAGGCACGTTATGCAGAGAGTGCCGCTCTGATCGGAAATTTCGCTGTTCGGAACTATAATGACTCGATAGGAAATAATTGATCACGCGATCAGACGCGAATTCCGCACGATGGTCGGACAAGGACGGCGATAACCGGCTTCTCAGCTACGGTAATAGTAGAGGGGGTGGCTCAAGGGAAAACGGTCAACCCGTACGGAAAAAAACTATTAAAATGCCAATAGTAACTATTGGAATGCTAATAGTAACTATTGTACGCCAATAGTTATAAATACTCAATACTACTGCGATGATTACTTAACACTAGTACTTAACACTAGTAATAAGTAGTTTTCACTACACAAGTATTAACTATTGAACAGTGTAAACTTTTGAAATGTAATAGTAAGAACTACTGAAATAGCCACTATTGCAAACATTTAATAGTATGTATTATTCTTATATCAATCATTGAATAGTACAAACCATTAGTGCGCAGAAGTGTGCAATATTAAACCAACCTATAATAGTGCACATTCTGTACAGTGTGTAATAGTACTAGTAGTGTTTCAGCACAACTGCAGTAAATACTTGTGTTTGCTACTACACTAGTGATACTTAGAATCCGTTTCAGGCATAATGCTGATTATGTATCATTTTATTTTTGGTTTTTACTGTTAAATCAGGATAAAATGATACATCAGGTGCATAATGTATGAAACGGAACATACAGGGTTGGGCAGAAAAACCTGACACACTTTTAATAACCACTTGCGCGGCCGCTATTAATCGGAAGAGGTTGAAACTCCGGGAGAATAAACTAGACACTTGAAGGTTTTTTTTGTTTATTTACCAAAAATTATATCGGCTAAATGATGGCCGTTACGCGTGTCTCATTTTCAGGGGTTCTTACCGTTCTTGATTGCCCTGGAGGCTTTTGTTTCGTGGCTGTGGCTGTTTGTCGGAAGTTTTTGACCCACAGATTCAAAGAATTACGAGAGGGAACGGGATCTCGTGGACGAAGAGAATATTCAATACGAAAATCGCGAATTGCTTGAACGTAGGACTGAGTTATGAAAAAACGCTCGCAAACGAACGCGCGTTGTTGCGGCGGCCACTTCTCCATACTGGAACTGTACTGATATGTAAACATAAACCTTCAACCATCTATTTTTCGCTCCCGGAGTACAGCGCCCTCTTTTCACTTGGAGGGGAATTACGATTTTTTTAAATGTGTCAGGTTTTTCTGCCCAACCCTGTACCTTTAGTGACACTAATAGTGTTTAGCACTACTGCAGTGATACTATTAATATTTAACACTACTGCAGTATCCTATTAACATTTATAAAAAAATATATTTTCATTTTTTTAATAATTTTATTAATACGATCTATCATTGATATATGTATATTCATTAACATTGAGTAATAATGGATCATCACGAAGTGTCTACAGTTCCCGATCAAAGAAGTCAAGCAGCGTTGAGGACAGTCATGGCTTGGATGGGTGACCGTTAGATGTGAACATTTGTTTGGGGAGAATGATCTCCTTAAAAACACCGTAAATTGTTTTTTTTTTCAGTCTTATAATGATTTTTATTCTGGTTTCATAAACGTTCATTTAATAGTTTATTTTTAATTATTTTTGGTTATGTACATTCTGTCTGCATTGAGTACCTATTAGTACATACAATTCCAACAGTGCGCGAAATTACTATTGATGTGTGCACTAATAGTTATTCATTAGTTGTCATTTCAATAGTGCCACAAGTTTTTTTCCGTAAGGGAAGGTTCGGGGAGCGAGAATATTCTGAAAGAAATAGCAATGGATAGTAACAATAAAAGTAACAAATATATTTGACGAACAAGTATTATAGTTTTGTATTATGAGTTGTATACGACGAGAGACGAGAACACTAGTTACGCGAAGCAATATTGCTTGGCACAAAATCGACGAAGACTCGTAATTTGCATACTCTACGATCGTACGACGGGATCGTACCTCGGACAAACGGAAATTCAAGCTTAGCTTCTTATTCGGTGGCACGAACTCATTAATTTACACCTCCCTTGCATCCGCACGACACGCGGAATCAGAAATCATGCAGTGCGGGCGTGATATTCGCTAGCACGCTGGCGCGGAGCGCTCGGCGTGCGGCGTGCGCGGACAAACGCGATAGACACAAGATAGATCGGAAATGTGTGACGAATATGTCACATATTTCCCGCGGAATCCCGTGATCCCGGAAATTCTTTCGAATTCCGTTCCGGCGGCTCTTCTGAAACACGAATTATCACACGCACACAATTACAGAACAATTACGCTACAATTACTGACTTGGCTGTGGTGCGTGGCGGGCGCGGGTCGCGACGATCCTGTAAGAAATCTCGACGGACAATGTCAGACGGAGCGCTGGAATATGTAAGAGCTTTATCGGCTGCTTTATCGCTAACCGTGTCGCACAACGAAAACGACAATTATTAATGCGCGTTTCCTGCGACCCGTCAGACACACAAAAATCGGCGGCTTTACATAAGTGCACTCGTCTCACCGAGAACTCCTCTTCATGGAAACGGCAGCTCGCTTCTCTTTCAGCGGACTTTATCTCTCGTACGGTTTTGTCCCTCGTACGGCTTGGTCTATCGTACGGCTTTGTTTCTCGTCCTGCGTCCTTTCTAGCTCTTAGCCACAGCACAAGTGCCGGGCGCCGCTGCTTCCGTGGTCTCGCCGGGCCGGTGGACCCACGTGGTACATGCTGATGCGCCCCTAATTGGCGGGCGTGCGGGCTCGCGATCTCCGCGAATCGCGTGAGGTGTGTAGCACCGCGGGTCCTGTGTCCCCGCGCGCGGCATTCAAATTATCGGCGACGTCCTTCTGTTGGCGGTACCTCCAGGTACGCTCCCGTTTTGGCACGCTCAGGTGGCTAATCCTGCGGGACTCATCCTCGTCAGAGGCCGTTCCTGGCGGCAGATCTCATCCTTGGGTGCGCCCTGTCGCGTCTCCGACTGCGGGGTCTCTCGCCCGGTCTAGGTCATAGAGTGGCCATCCCCTTTATCCTCGCCTTAGCTGGTCCGCATCGGAATCTGTAAGGAAGCTCGGCGGCTTAATTGTTCTCAAATTAAGGAGAGGTACGCGAACCTCGAAAAGATACGACCTTCGTACGCTGTTTCCTCGGGAGCGTCTTCCTCGTCCTTGTCCTCTCTTGGTCGCTACGGCGTCGGTGAGACGGGTAAAATCCTACAATTTTTCCGTGAGCCGCCGATACGGCATAATAAACAGTCGAGATCGCTATGGAAAATATAAAAACGGTTATAAACGGTATTCGATATTCGGACGGCGGGAGCCACGCAAATGTGGTTCCGCGGCCCGCGCCACGCGTCCGCCTCCGAAAATCGGGAGGACGCAGGACTCAAAACTACCGCCCGCGGTCGGGTCCGTAGATCCCTTGTGACGGACAGTTCAGAAAGGGACGTCACGTCACAATATATATATATATACGTATATATATATTTTTTTTCTATTTTTTAACTGCTGTATACGATAATGCTGCATCCCTTGCCATATACTTTTTTATAATATTAGTCAATGATTTTATTACAGTCATGCTTGTGTCAATGATTTTCCATAAATTAGATTGCTAAAAATTGGAAATGGAAAATCATTGACACAAGCATGACTGTAATAAAATCAATGACTAATATTAAAAAAGTATATGACAAGGGATGTAACATTATTGTAAACAGCAGTTAAAAAATAGAAGGAAAGCAGATTATAAAGACTACTACCTTTTTGTGATGTGTTCAAAGTATGTGTAATTATTTTTCACAAAATATACTGTAAGACCAGTAGACGGTCGGTAGTAACCAGGAAGGAACCTGGGGAAAGATGCCAGGAAGGCGAACAGTGAGTCCTCTGAGAGATATCTAAAATACTTGGAAGATTTCCTGGGGTGGCACGAATGAATACAAGTAGATAGACAGGGGGGGTTCTCGATAAATGAACGAGGGCCATCGGGGGTGCGACGTGTGCGGGTGAAGGTAGGGAGGTAAGACGGGAGGTAGCATGTCACAAGATGTCGCTACTTTCAATCAAGTAGTATGCCACAAGATGTCGCTACCGTCTGTCATGCCATTCCCACTCGTTATCGCACACGTGCCTCACCCCCGCTGGTCCTAGTTTCATATTGGCGAGAAACCCTCGTTGTTTCACTGAATGGGGAACTAGTCCCGTAGGGAATATACGTACTCATGTACGTACACAAAAATTTCCCCGCTCGTTCTTCTCGTAGCTCCCGGATTAGAATCCGCCTATCTCCGGAGAGAACTCGTTCTGAATGCATTAAAGATTCTATAATTAGTCTCGCTAGACGATCAAAGGTCAATGATGATGATGCAATGTTGTCTAACGTTTAGACGAACGCGCTCGATACTGCTGATAATTCATGAATTGCAAAACTACATAATTTTGTTGACATATTGTCTGACAATGCGAGATGTGCAACGTTTTGCATATTTCATTAGTAATCTAATTGCGCGACGTACTCATGTACGTACACAAATATGGGATGCAGTTTCAAGGCGAAAATGATGAGTCGTTATTTCCATATTTCCATGATATGGAATGCACTCACTTACACCAATACACTTGCACTTGTTTCGAGCACTTGTCAGTAGTACGATCCGCCGTACACTGATGATGCGGTATAGAGTTGCGGAATATAATTCACTTGGTTGTATGTGTACACCTGTTCAAAGGTCGATGAGGCTAATTACGCGCTTTAATTTTGTTTACGTAGTTAATGTATGATGTGTGTTTACCATTCGTAAGATAATTATTCTATCGATTTTAAGTAAGTCGTCTAGACAAAAAATTATGTCAATAATGTTTTGGTGGGGAGAGCCTTATATATGAGATTAGCGGTGATGGGTTGTTAATAGTTAGTATTTTGACATTATGAGTGAGGAAAACGACGACGAGATATTGAATATTTTTCGCGATCCTCGTGGATCTCCGAGTTCTCCGACACTATTTCAACGAGTATTCATGGATCGGTCTGAGTATATGTATTCATTGTCGAATGTTTTGGAGGAGATTTGGAGTATCGATTATCCAGTGGCGCGACAGCTTAAATTGTTGCTTGGAGTGATACAATCGTATTTGAAATCACAAGGATCAAATAAAAATT
>NW_012026863.1:147357-155166 GCF_000956235.1 Wasmannia auropunctata
CGATAACGTTCGCTAGATGACACTATAAGAGAGTGCGCATGAATATCTCAACATATATATATATATATATATATATATATATATATCTTCTCTCATTGCGAAACGCGTTTTGAAACGCATGAATACAATTTCTTTAATTCTTTTAATACTTCTAAAATGTGCTACAAAATTAATTGTATTCTTACCAAATAACAGGTCAATTTATCTCTTTTATAACACAAATTATTTCTGTTACAACATGAGAGAATAAATGCGTTAGGATTTTTATTATGTATGTACATAGAAGCCACAAGTATGTAAAAAAGAATGATATATAAAATTATAATATTTAGATGAATAATATTAACGATCTGAATAATCTTTTTCGTATAATTTTTAAGGTTGTTTATGAATATTTACAAATATCCATAAAAAATTTGTATATCTAATCATCTTAACTAAATGATACATCTGACAATTACAAAATTAATAAAATATTATTCCTTTTTATTATCATATGCATATATAATAATTGTGAATATCGTCGTAATTACAACAGATCATGTGCAATTTACCGATTTCTTTGAAAGCATAATGTATACAAATAATTGATTCTCTTTTATTTTTTAAATTTTAAATGGCTTATAAATTGTTAATTTTGAAAACATTAATTTCACAATTAATGCAAGTTATGCTTATTAAAATATACGTTTAAGATAATATTTCATTCATTGTTTATTGTAAGAGCCCATTGTGAGAATTATAAGACATTTTTGTACTATTTTCGATGTATATACGGCTATTACTACTTACGGAATATAGGCACATAGTATGACTACCCTTCTCGCATGATTGCGTGTTGCAATAATCCGCGGTTACGATAGTAAATACCGCGATTAGAAGACACAGGAGATAGCTGATTCTTGCCATTATTCTCTTTCAATTTGATATTTTTAAAATATCGATCGCGCAACTTTATCGATGTTTTTTCTACGAATTTCTTCTACGAATGAGCCCGACAGAGCGCAGTTACAATTTATATACAATGCGTTATCAGTTAGTGCTATTTGCATAACACATTAGCATTTTATGTTCATAACTTGTACGAGTATTGTCTTCTTTTCGGTTGTCGATTGTTTTCAATAAAAAACATTATTATCTCATTACTTGAACATAGCAGAAACGTTATCGGTATTATTGTTTGCTTCAGTATAATTTATTAAAAAATGAAATGTTTAATAATTTATTTTAATTACTATTTAATTACTATTTATTATTACTTCATTTTTTGCAAATAAACGCGACACTGAGATATAATAATTATATTCTTAATACAGAATAAATCCTAAAATATGTTTTATTCTCAAATAAAATTTAACTCTATTTTATTCTAAATGTTAGCAACATCAGAATTGTCATTTTTCCAATATATTGCTAATAAAAAATTATATAAACCATAAACCAACGTATTTTTCTTAAATTTTAATTAATAAGACGGTATTGACATATGTACAATATTTTATATAAACAACGGTATATCTTAAGAAATTTTCAAATATTACAACATTAATATCATAATTAAAAAATTTACAATATACGGATATGTTTTAAATTTGGTATTTTCAGAATAAATGGCAATAGAATACATTAAAGAAGAAACAAATATTTTTGAGAAACGTTTTATTGAAAAGTCTTAATAAACATATGTACATAACAATAGAAAGTTTCTGTACATATCTGCAAGCATTTTTATGTGCACAACTGTGCACAAGTCACATTTGACATTCAATTTTATAATTGGAATTATGTAACACGCGGAAAAAAGAGCGTATTGATAGAAGCCACATTGACACAATACACATGTACAATTGTCACATTGATATGTTATTATAAACAATTCAAGAACAGATAAAAAAATAATTAATTGTGAAATTTCGAAACAATGATCAATGCAGAAGAAACTTTTTGATCGCTTGCGTAGTTAAAAAAATTAATTATAAAAAGCTAATTATTTAAAAAAAATTTTATAAAGGGTACAGTATCCGAGGTATGAAATTTCATGCTTGCATGTGTGCAGAATATATTGATTAATAACACTTACATGGCTGTTTATTACTTATTAAAAAAAATATACACCTAATTAAAATAAAAAATTGTGGCAAATTGAAATAACAAATTATGAAAAAATAATCACTAATTAGTCGCTTTTAATAAACAAGTCTCCGGTTTCCTAACAACATCGAGCGCTGGGCGGTCGCGTCTCGCCACGCAATTACATTAGGGTCGCGCTTATATTACATCGCTTTGGCGATATTAGTAATTAACAATATTAATTTAGTAATTAATTCCTCGTAAATTATTAAGAAAATTGCAAAATGGTAGAAGACTTTTTGACTCAATTTAGTCTGCTCTACCTATCCACGAGCGCTTTACTATTTAATACCGGACATCCTATATATCGCAGCTTTGTGTTTATTTTGCATAGGTTTCTGTGCTGCTATTTTTTAGTTTACATTTACTTATCGTTCGATTTACTTTAGTATTTATTTTCTTTAATATATTGGTTGACCATCCCGATTTCCTTTTGGACCATAATTGCAAACTAACAGTTAGTACAATACTTTCATCTTTTGGGCTTGTCATTTGTTGACATAAACTCTATTAGTCCGCAACCGATTTTAGTCGATTAGCTCAGACCATTTGAGTATAGTCGTCTGTTGTCGAGAAGAAGTCAAATCTATAAATAAATTATTTATAAGTCTTATTAGAAAATATGTTATAAATGTAATATAATTTTGAAGTACTCTAGTTGTTTGAATCAATATATATTATTATAATATTATTTACAAGCAATTAATTCTTAAAAAATATATATGTATATATGTATATGTATATATATATATACATTGTATTATAAAAGGTATCCGCTACTTAACGGTACAGCGCTCGTGGGCAGGTAGAGTGGACCAAGCTGAACAAAAAAGTCCTCTACCATTTTGCGATTTTCGCAATAGTTTGCGAGATATTAATATATAAAACACGTCGAATTTGAACGCGCGGCGAGATAGTCCGCTCGCTGCGGATCACGGTCGCCTCTCCCGCACGCCTATAGGAAATCAGAACTTTAGCTTATAGTCTAGCCCGTTGGAACTCAATTCAGATGCCTCCGTCTTGGATTAAAATAAAATAGCAGAAGAAGATTGGTTTACAGCATTTATAAAACGTTACAATTAACTTTCAATTCGAAAACCAGAAGCAACAAGTAAGACAAGAGCGACGAGTTTTAATAAAACTAATGTTGAGCTCTTTTATAAAAATTTAGAAAAGGTTTTTTCTTGTTTTAAATACAATAATTATTCCTATTTCTTAAAATATAATACTAATATTAAAATAAAAACATTATTTTTTGTACATTTAGCCATATAAAAATATAAGACAACCAATCCTGGAACGTGTGACAATCAACCCCGGGTATGGGAATGATTGCCACATTTTCACGGTTTTACTTAAAACTAGATAACTTATTTGTACAATATCATATTTCAAAATATTTTTTTTTATAGCTAAGGGATGTAGGTATATTATGATGTACATAATATTTCAAAATCTTGCATCCACTTTTTTTTTTAAATCACTAATCAAAAACTGTGAGCACAACCTGCAGCCCCGTCTCTCCTACCAAGTTTAGCATGCTAACGGCCGTAGGTTATGGACCTGGATTTCTTCTAGTTTCCTGGTCTGATGCGACTCTTTGTCTTAGTTTATGTTTATTTAATATTATAATTCTATTATCATAAGTAAAATAAGTATATAAGTAAAATAAATGTATCTCCGCCGTCGCTAGTTTTGGAGTGGAATAATTTCTAGAATTAGCTAAATATATTCTTAATATGTACAATTAATAGCTTTATTATCTCAACAATAATATTTATAAAAGAAGAAAAGGAAAAATAATATAATTTTTGATATAATTTTATATTACTTACATACTTTTTGTAAGTTAAGAAGAGAAAGAGAAGGAAATAATACTGTTTTTATATATGTATATGTACGATGCATATACATATGGTATATAAAATATACATGCAACTAATCCTACATACAATATACTTGCACATTGTATGATTTCTTACGTTTACTTTCATCAACATCTCAATACGATTATGTACATTGTAATAATCTGTCGTAGTTGCAAATATGTACTTTTGCTATTATGGCAAAATACAATATAGGGAAATTATTGTCATGATATATTTTTTTATATATTTTTAACTATAGAACTTCTTCTTGATTTTTCTTTGAAAAATGCTGCTTTACATAGAGAGCGGTTCTAATTTACGTACTATGTGTTATCACTAAAAAATGTTATCATTAACATTATCGACATCATTAACTCTTATCATTAAATATTTTAGGTTGCGTTCCGACATTCACTGCAAGTACTGAAACTCTATATAATATTCGTTATGTGCATTATAGATTTTCAGCACTGGCATTAAATATCGGAACGCAGTCTTAATGTAACTTTTATACATTTTGTCATTTGTTTTTTCATTTTTTATCTTTTTTATATTTTTGTGTTACCTACAATGTTCTTAAAAGCATATTTAATTTTTATTAGAATTATTGTAAATAATCGAAATAACTTCAAGTATTTTATTTTTAATATTATTAAAAATTATTATTATTATTTTATCAAATAATAAAGTCCGTTCTCTTATTTGATAAACAACGGCCGATACACGAGATAAGTTAAAGACGAGCACATAAAGATGTAAAAATGAAATTAAATAAATATGTTTCAATTAATTTTGTAACATTATAGCAAAACTAGTTTCGAACCTTTCTCGATTTTTCTCAAACGCAGTTCAATTAAATTAACGTTAATGTTTACGTAGTCAGTATATACATTATATAATATAATTAATAAATAATAATAAAAAGTTATATAAACTAAAAACAAAGTCATGTAATTCTGTTACGCATCAAGTGGAGATCAAGTAATAAAATACACTCAAGTTGAAGCGAATTGCGTGATATCAAAATGACCGTTTAAAGCTTGATTTAAACTGACACGTCTCCAAATTCCGCAACATTAAGAAATTAACAATAGTGTTATATTATAAGTCTAAATGTGGTAAATCGATTCACAGTATATGTCAGTCGATATCTGAAAACGGAATTCTTTAAAAATTAAAAAACAGAAAAACCATTGCAAAATATTGTCCTTGTACGAAGTATGCAAGGCTATCATCGTCATACATATTTATCCTCTCTTGTTGTGAAACGTATTTCGAAATGCGTAAATATAATTTTTTTAATTTTCCTGATATTTTCAAAATGTGCTATATAATTGTATTCTTATCAAATAAGAGGTCACTTTATCTTTCTGTTATTTCTTTCAAATTATTTCTCTTACAACATGAGAGAACAAATGCGTTAAAATTTTTACGTACTAAAGCCACAAGTATATAGTAAAAAGAATAATATTTAAAAACATGAAAGTATAAAATTTCGATGAAGGATGTGTCAGAGAATATCAATCATTTTTTTATGTAATTTTTAAATGCTACTGTATTTATAAACATCCAAAAAATGTTTGCAATAAATCATATCAGTATATATTTCGTAGAATATATTTTTCTCACCTTAACTATATGATATATGTATCTAACAATTAACAAATTGAAGGATAATTTTTTTATTTCTCCTTATTAATATCATCAAAGTAAAATTATGAAAACATAAATACAAATTATAATATGTCTTCTATCGGATAATACAGCAGTTTTTTTATAAAATTGTTTGAAATTTCAAAATATTTAATATTTTAAAGTTTCTTATACATAGATATAAGATGATTCTAATTCATTTTAAAAAGGGCATGTCGCGTACACGTATGTATGTGAAATCGATAGATGTATATACATATATTGAAATGTTTGATCCTCTTTTCTGCGAGGATGATTGGTTCGCTACGTGCTACTTTGTGAGCAACTATCATTGCATATTTTGATAGTGTGTATTAAGATTAATAATAAAGTGTAATAGCAAATATAGTAAAAAGTAAAAAACACATACTTGGGAATAAGAAATTATATAAAACATGAAAATAACCAACAATAATATTCTACAGTCAAAAGATGAGAACTTTTAAAAGCTAATCAAATTGACTTTGTTTTGTTTATTTTAAATCTTCATGACTTCTAGATTTATTATAACGGCAAAAATTATACAATTATTATGTTATGTTTTAAGTTATGTTAACATATTTAACAATTGCAGAGAAAGTATTTATAAACAAAAGAAATTTTAATATATATTTTGATATAAAATATAAAATATTTTATATATTCTTTGTCAATTATTTTATTTTAATAATTATTCTTGAACAGAATAATAGGACTAATAATAAAAGGTATTGTTGCTTTACATAATACAACAAATGTGTATAATACGTATATTAAAATATGTACCTCAAGAATTAAAGAAAACTCATTTATTTATTCATTGCATATTTTTATTATTAAATACATTGTAACAACAGAAATTATATGTATTGTTATATTTGCTTGATATTAAAAGGCATTACATTTAATAGTTATTGAAAATCTTGTTGTCAACAGATATGAAGAGAAAGAAAACAGAGGAAAGAAAGAAAAGAATATTATATGTCTCTTTATTGACATTATTATAAGAATTAAAACTATATAGTTTTAGCGATAAAATATATCGTTGTGCATTTTCCATATTTCTGTGCTGCTTTTTAAAATTTTATTTCCATTATTTGTCAGTTAGATTTATTTACTTTGATATACTTTCCGACCCGGAAAATTTCCACTTGGACCATAGTTGCAAACTAAGTAAAACACAGTCCAATTATCTTCTTTATACTTTGCTAGTCCGCAACCAATTTTCGTCGTGTCAGCCCAGACAATTTGGGAATAATGGCCTGTAGCCAAATCAAATCTATAAATAAATTGTTTATTAGTTTCATTAAAAAATCTATTATATGCACTTTGAAATAATTTATTAATTTAAATTAATACTATTGTCATATTATTTACAAAAAATAATTTTTTAAATATATATAGAAACAGAGGCATTTAAAGTGTTATAAACTATTATCTCTGAAAGTACGCATCATAACGAAAAATACTACAGACAAAAGTTGTATTGTCTGAAGAGGAAGAAATAATGGTAAAATCAATTTTTGACAAATTCGTATTCAGTGACCCCCAAAACCTTAATTTATGAAAATAGAAAAATTTCCTAGCCCCCTGTGCTTCAATAATTAAAGTTAGCTTCAAACATTTTTTGACGACAATCCATGCTAATCGCAATTCTGGATTCGCAATCTTGAATTTTTAAAAAGGCCATACGGCATAAAAAAGTAGACACTTCAACGAAAATTTTAAGACCTTTTTAAATATTTTATCTAACAAATTGTAGTGGACAGGAAGAGTGGCCCTTTTGATGACAGAGAGAATGCCCCGCATATATATGATTAAACATATGTTAAAATATATATTTAAAATATATGGATAAGTATTAAAGATACTTACTTATATAAGTCCACTAGATTTTTATCAAACTTAGCTGCTTCATCGTACCATTGGTTTTCAATCATTTCTGACAAACTGGGCGGTATGCCCGTAGTGGAATATTTGGCTATGTTCTGACCAACTCGAAATCTGTCTGTAATGACATGCATTATTTGCTAACAGATAGAATAATAAATTTTATATTTAATTTAAATTCTAAACGTAATTATATAAATCTACTTACCCACATCTCTGCATTTGTCATGACCGTAATTACATTGATTGG
>NW_012026863.1:155186-156345 GCF_000956235.1 Wasmannia auropunctata
TATTACGGAAGGAAAAACACAATACGACTTGTACATTGGATGATTTGTATAATCTAATCGTTGGCAGACAATTATATGTGAAATTGATGGTGAACATGATAAGGAAGACTATGTTTACTGAGTGGGTGAACGATTATAAGAAGAGGATGAAGAATTATGGAACGAATCTTGTTGCGTCGCGAGAAAAGACTATGATAAGTCGTGCTGAATCGCGTGAATTAATATCTGGTGGTGTGTCGGAAGAAGATGACGACGACGCTATGCCGGCTGCGGTGCCTGCGGTATGTGTTACCGAAAAATTGCAATCTGTTGGACATGGCGATCCTGTTGCCTCAACGTCTGTGCCGCCTGTTAAGCGAGGCGTTGTGAGTCTTGACGCGGAATCCGTTGACAAAATGAAGAGCAAGTCGTCTGGAGGTTTCGATTCCTTGTTTGATGTGCCGATCGAGTCGTATGGAATTCAGCAATATATATCTAAAGTTGACAACAAGCGTTTGTTTATTCTAAAATCACCTGGGGAGCTCGGGTATCGAATGATTCGACTTGAAATTTATGATGTAAATAAGATTATTGGATTGGATCGGCGTCAATGGTGGAAAACAGCTGAAGTTCGAGCACAGTTTCTCATGTCTTCCGAATCCGATCGAAAGCAGCTGTTGGTGCAGAAATTACTGGACGCAGCGGCCGATGATTTGAGGAAAGTTGATGGAGTCAGGAGAGAGACGACGGATATATTTTTGTAAGAGGAAGGTTAGTCCTACAAAATTTTATTTTTTTTCAGAGTTTTATGTTTTCTCTAACTGTTTGTATTTTTGCAGGTTGGAAAGAGGACGACAGGTCGTGGATATGAATAGATCATCAAAAGTTTCGTATTATTATGCGTTGTTTACAGTAATCTATGCGATGCGAGATAGTGTTTTGAGGTGTGTATTGAAGTCAATATATTCTTAAAGTAGTTGAAATTCGGTGTGGCTCACCGCTGCGACAAATTTTAACGTTGTGAACGTCACATATTAGACTGCTCGAATAATTGTCGAAGATTCTAACATGATGTTCATGACGTTAAAATTTGTTGCATTAGTGATCCATTGAAAATTTGTGTATGCAATGAAAAAAATTGTTCTCGTGCAATTTTGATTTTATTGTCTGAATGCGATGT
>NW_012026863.1:156365-160798 GCF_000956235.1 Wasmannia auropunctata
CTGATTTGAGGGTGGAGAGGGTATTTTCGTCGCAATCTCCGAGAAATTATTCCGCACAAACACTTCGCAGAATATTACAACAATTATTATTCGCACGTTGTGCATAATAGAAATACAAAAGAGTAATTGAAATTAAATCTCTGGATTATCAGAGAATAAAGGGACTTGTTTGTCGGTAGTCACGCGTGTACCGAGTGGAGCGAGCGCGCGCCCCGGCTGACGCGCATTCCGTCAGGTGTGCTGGCACTCGGGCGGTTGCAACGGCGTGGCATTAATATGATACAATAACCGAAAAAATAAATTGACGCTTCTACAAGGTACATTGATTTAATGCACGCCGGACGTAACACCCCCCTCGTTAAGGTCGGAGCAGCATTCTTCAATGTTGCGACGGGAAGCTCGCTGATCCCGTGTTGGCCGGTGCATCGGGTGGGTACAACGGTCCAGGCGTTGCTCGAGTAGGTCCAGCGTCTTCTTGACGGCGTTCAGCTCGCTCGCCAGGCGTGAATCTTTTAGCGGTTGTACCAATGTTTCTATGCGCTCGTTAATAGAAGTTCCATATGTTGACTCGGCTGCGGCTTCGATTAGGTGGGCGCTCCGAAGGGTTCCCGTTCCTTGAGTTCGTGGGTCAAACCCCTGTTCTGGTAGCTCTATTGCATCCGTGTAGGCGTCCGCCACTGTTGATTTGGTTGGAGGGGCGCGCTTCCCGAGGATGGTACGCCCGACCTCGGCAAGGATTGCGATGCTGATGGTTACTCCCAAGAGTATTGCTATTTTTAGGACGGAACTCCTCGGAGGTGGTTTGGCCGTTTCTTCCTCCTTTCGTCCATCAAGTGCAGTTGCGCCGTCAAGAGTGCGGTTACCTTGGGGTTGTCCCCATGTCGCAACTCTCGGGTTCAATAGTTCGGGCGTCGATACATGCCCCAGATGCGGAGTTAGGGTGTGCCACAGATTCCTGAGGCTATATATCGCCGTAGTTTCGGGGTCACAGGCGACCTCCGTGCCCGCGCTGGTGAGTGTGCGTGTCCTTGGGCGCAAGTACATTGGTACTCCGTTGGCGGTGACCGGGAGTTCCTGGAAGCAGGATCCTGTGGGGCGTATTAGTACTGGTACGGGCATGCAGTGGAGAAGATGCGCGGTTTCCCCACGGATGCGGGCCGTGTATCCTGGGGTTCCAGTAACCGCGTACGCGAAAGAATTTGGGTCATTGTAGGCGAGTGAGATCGCTGTGTACAGTTTTAACAATTCTTTCTCGCATTTTCTTATAATAATTTTAGTATTGACTAACTTAGCATTAATATTCTGCGTAACATGAAAATATGGTGAGGCTACTTCTACAAATGAACGCAGTTTATTTACATAGGGTAAGCGATTAGACGCAACAATTTCTCTTATTACTAAACGTGGGTGGTCCATTTGATATGCCGTCGTATTGCACGCGTCATGGCGCGCGTGGGCGAGGAGGGTTAGTTGTTTATTATTGTGTATCATGGAGTAGGCAACCGGGTCGTTGACCGTCCATAGTTTCTCAGCGAGTCCCCTGTACCTTATGGAGTAGTTCGTTACAACCGCTGTGAAATAATGGGGACCAATAATTATAGTAGCCCTCGTCGTCGATGCACCTCAGGTCGTGGTACTTGCACGGCAATGGGACCTTATCGGTAAATAAATCAATATCAATGGGATACCGCTTAAAAGATATGTGTATATATGTCTTAACATTAGTGTTGAAGCTTTGGACCCTTCGCATAGGGGTAGGTGTCTCGTCGGGATTGTTATCCCTCGGAACGAGACGGCTATTTATTACGTTGGGTGCTAGACCGCTGAACGTATTATTTAGGAGATTGACCTTCCCGTCTGTGTGCATTTCTAGGCACGCGGGTAGTTCAATAGGTAGGTAATAACGATTGATTTTTACACGTTTGGACTCGTCATTGGTTTCGTATGTGTCGTCTACTTCTGCTCGGCAGGCCAGCACATCTGCTACAGTGTACCCAGGGCGTTGAAGTAACTCTATGTACACTCGGTGCTGTAGAGGTTCTGCTTCGGTTGCTCCGCATTCGCTTGCGTCGAGCAACAATATGACCGTGCCGTTGGGATATGGCTTTTCGCAGTCGTATCCTAGGAGGGATCCGCCTGAGTGGGCCAGGATGGTTACTGCAAGTATCTCGAGTATCATCAGCAACAACGATATTCATCCTGGTTCGCTAAAGTACGCTTTCTTTAATCGGTTGGTGTGCATCACCCTGGTACAATTTCCTCTTATTTGAAGCTTCACGTTACCGTGGTCAAGTACTTCCACGATAGGATAGGGTCCTACATATTCGCTGTCAAACTTATGAGTTTTATGTTTGTTCAATATTAGTACACTATCGCCTACTCTGAATTGTTCCGGGTTCGCGCCCCTATCGTAGTAGGTTTTTGACCTTCGCTTAGCTCGTTCTAAATTACTCCTGGCAATTCGTTGAATATCGAATATCTCTTTGAATAGTTCTGTTAATTGGTGAGTATACGTCTCGGGACCGTTCTCGCGGTTTACTGCGGACGGTATTCTAGCTGGAGTGCCAAATATTAGCTCGTGCGGGGTAAAGCCAGTCCCTTCGTGGACAGACGTATTGTACGAGAAGCTTGCTCTCTCAATTAGTTCATCCCAGTCTTCCCTCCTTGTAACGAAACATTTTAGGTATTCTACCAGGACAAGATGCGATCGTTCGAGCGATCCATTCGACTGTGGGTGAAATGCGGTGGTGCGCATTTGTTTGATGCGGAATTTCTTTGTGATACTCTTCATTAAATGACTAGTAAAGTTCGTGCCCTGATCAGTGAGAATGCTCTGTGGACATCCGAATCGGCATATAAACTGGTTAACGAAGGCAGTCGCGGTGGTTTCGGCCTTAAAATCTGGTAAGGCAGCGTACACCGAATATTTGGTGAGGAGATCTTGCATCGTTAGGATGTATGCGTTCCCACGTGCCGTCTTGCGGAGCGGGCCGACTATGTCAAGCGCGACCTTATCAAAGGACCGCCCGGGTGTATCGGTAAGCACCATGGGCTGTCTGACTTTCCTTCGCAACAGCTTTTGGATTTGGCAAGTTCTGCATTGTTTGATAAACTCCTGTACTTGCTCCTTCAGATTACTCCAGTAGTACTGTTGTCTAATGCGGTGGTAGGTCTTGGTAACGCCCTTGTGTCCGCCGGCGGTGGATTCATGGCACTCGCGAATAATTTCGGTCCGGTCCTCCGGGGGAGGGATCGTAGTTAAGGAACTTGTGCACACTGTCATTACTATTGATCTTTCGCTGAAAGTGTTTTGAAGACTGGACAATATGCGTGCCCAATCAATGGAATCGATTTTTCTTGTTTTTTGTATGCTGAAGGTGTGCAGGTGAAGTTCGGTCGCTATGTCCAGTAGTGATGCGAAGCATTCGTCGAGAATTTGTTCGTCGATTTTTGCGTTTTGCCTCTCTTTTACGGTCAACGCTATTATGTATCGGCCTGGGCAGGTGGATGGGAGCACTCGTCCTCGTCCGAGCATTAAATTGTCCAGTTCGGGTAGCCTCCCAGTCCTCGACAATTCGCGGGCTCCGTCGTCGAGTGGTTGTCGATTTCCGGCTACCATAATAATTAGATTATCGTTTCGATTGTAGATAGGCGTGGTGACTTCCCTAATGAGGCACTCGCTTCTTAGTGCGGTATCGTATTCGCCGGTTGGGGCGATCTCGAAGTCTGTTTCAATCGAGGCAGTGAGTTCCTCATCACCTATGGTTTCGGTGTCGTCAGTAGAGCCCGAGGCTTCGCTGTCTTGGTCTTCGGGCGCTCTGGGCCGGTGGAACCTCAGCGATCCCTGATCTTGGGGCGTTGAGTTCGACAAAGCGACTACTCGGGGAAGATAGCTTGAAGGCGTATATTCATCTCCTTCTGTGTCGCTCTCGGTTTCAGTAGTATCCAAAAATTGGTGTTCGTCTATGCCAGTAGCTGTGGCCTGTGTTCTGGGTCGCAGATCGTACCGCGGCTCGCTTCCTGGCACAGCACCACGTATTCTTATTCTCTTGAGTATGACCGTTGTAGGCCTGCTGGGGTCAGTTTCGACACTGTAATGTAGTTCTTCTTCCTCGATTTCTTCCATCTGGCTGGTCGTGGAGTTATCCGTTTCCAGCGAACCGGGTAGGGGAGGGGGTAGGAATGAGTAGGAGGGGGAAGATTCCTCAGATCCTGGATTGTCGGAGATAGCTGGTGCTCTAGACACCCCCTTTTCTCCGTGCTTCTGAGAAGATTGCTTCCGAGGTAGTTCATCATCGGAATCAGGGGTTTGGATAGGAAGGGTCCCGGGATCGAGGCGTCGTTTCTTATGTATTATTGTCACGGAAAAATGATGAAGGGTTGAGAGGGGAACCGGGTTCCTGGACAGGGCGTCTGCGTTTTTGTTGCTAGTT
>NW_012026863.1:160818-220880 GCF_000956235.1 Wasmannia auropunctata
TGTGTGCCTTGTCGACTCAGTCCCCGAAGAAGGTATAATAAGGGAAGGCGGGAGTCGCTCGCGTAAGCGAGCGCGCTCCCGAAGAGATGGCGTAAGGAAGACGGGAGTCGCTCGATGTAAGCGAGCGCGCACCCCGAAGAGATAGCGTAAGGAAGACGGGAGTCGCTCGATGTAAGCGAGCGCGCACCCCGAAGAAGGTATAGTAAGGGAAGGCGGGAGTCGCTCGACGTAAGCGAGCGCGCACCCCGAAGAGATGGCGTAAGGAAGACGGGAGTCGCTCGATGTAAGCGAGCGCGCACCCCGAAGAGATAGTGTAAGGAAGACGGGAGTCGCTCGATGTAAGCGAGCGCGCACCCCGAAGAGATAGCGTAAGGAAGACGGGAGTCGCTCGATGTAAGCGAGCGCGCACCCCGAAGAAGGTATAGTAAGGGAAGGCGGGAGTCGCTCGACGTAAGCGAGCGCGCACCCCGAAGAGATGGCGTAAGGAAGACGGGAGTCGCTCGATGTAAGCGAGCGCGCACCCCGAAGAGATAGTGTAAGGAAGACGGGAGTCGCTCGATGTAAGCGAGCGCGCACCCCGAAGAGATAGCGTAAGGAAATTATCTAGCAGCGCTCCGAACGCAACTCACACGCACCGGTATCGCAAATACACTCGATGATATACAAAATAAAAGAAAGAAAAAAGGATAGAAAATAAATGTATTTCACCTTTGTTGATCGGCGTACAGAAAAAGAAACCCTCGACAATTCGCTACTCGGAGATCACTGCGTCGGAAACACCCTGGAATAGACACGGTTAGCGAGACCCGACTTTCGAAAGCCTTATTTGAATGAAGAGAAAAATTACCCGTTCGATTATGGTCTTGAGTATAACGATTCTCTAGACTTGACTATAGATCTAATCGTCTCGGCTTTCGAAAATCGAATCTCTCTCGGGCTCCAAAATCGCCCGAATATATACCCCTTGATTTGAGGGTGGAGAGGGTATTTTCGTCGCAATCTCCGAGAAATTATTCCGCACAAACACTTCGCTAGAATATTACAACAATTATTATTCGCACGTTGTGCATAATAGAAATACAAAAGAGTAATTGAAATTAAATCTCTGGATTATCAGAGAATAAAGGGACTTGTTTGTCGGTAGTCACGCGTGTACCGAGTGGAGCGAGCGCGCGCCCCGGCTGACGCGCATTCCGTCAGGTGTGCTGGCACTCGGGCGGTTGCAACGGCGTGGCATTAATATGATACAATAACCGAAAAAATAAATTGACGCTTCTACAAGGTACATTGACTTAATGCACGCCGGACGTAACAAAAGCTACATATGTTTTGGGATTTGCTTTGTTAACCCTAGGTATACACACTGTTTTTTTTTTACGACGTCTTTGACGAGGTATACACATTGGGGACCCCATCCATATTTATTACTGTAACTCTGGTTAAAATGGACATATTTCAATTAATTTTTTTTTAATCGATAGAGAATCGATCAAGGAACAAGTCCATAATGTTTAAAAGTCGATAGAATTAAGGAGCTCCAAGATATACGGATTCAAAGAAAAAGGAACACAGAAAGAACGATTTTATTGAAAGGTCTAAAAATTTAGCTAAATACAGATCTGAAAATAATTTTATGTTGAATCATCAAAATAATTTGCTGGAATGTAATTAAAACTGATAAGCATTGCTATAAAACGTTTTGATATTCTAGCAATCATTTTGACTTTTGTACAAAATTATTTTGATTATTGAGCAAAAATTATTTTCAGATCTGGATTCAGCAAAATTGTTCTTTCCGTGAAAGTTAAAAAACGCTAAAAAATCTCGATTTAGCACCTTTTTTCAAAAAATCATATCTCTTTTGTTTATAGACCGTTTTGAAAAATCCTTGAAAATTCTGAAAGGGCATACTTGAAATAGTAACAAAAAAATGTGGCGATCCGATATTTCAATTTTTTAACAAAACTGCAAGCAGCCCAGGAACTCCACGCTTACTTCAACTGTTCAACTGTTCGGTTGTTGAGCGACAATTGCCGCGCTTCAACACGTCTTCCTACTGAGGAGATCCCAAACTTTTTTTACGTCAATATCCCAAACCCCTCCCCTTCCAATTTCAGAAATGGCAAACGGAGAAAGTTTTGCTGGGTATAGCTAGAGTTAACAACTTTCTTTACAATACGTTTTACTTTTGACAAAAAATAAACGTGTATTTTTTTTATTGTTATCTAGTCTAAAATTAAATGGCTAAAGCTCGATATCAAGGAGGAATACTAGACGCGCGTAATATTGAATTATCATGGTCAAATCGCGTAACTGCGTCATAACTTGTGACTAACCGAAAAAATGGACGCACACGAATAAGACGATTCGACATGTCCGACTTCCTTCGGGTGGCACGAGGCTGCAGAATTAAATTCTTTCTATGAAGGGAATTGTGTGGATGGAATCCAAAAATGTTGCAACACTCTTGTCCGGCCGTAAGGCGACGGCGGTGTCCATTAATCACCTTGCCGAAGGAAGGTACGGTGAAAGGTCGTGTATACGCGTGAGATTACGAAACGCGATCCGGGGACCTCCCTGTGTTGAGAGAGAAAAAGAGAGAGAGAGAGAAAGAATCACACGAGATAGCCAACTAACACGCGGACAAAGTAGATATGTGATGTAGATCCGTGACACGACGATTATTTATCCGCGCCGGTACGGGGAGGGAGCGCCACACGAACTTCCTATAACTCACAAAATGCGAAAGAGTTTCGCGTCGGGAGAGGTAATGCCGACAATCGCGGTGCATATAACGCGGTGTTTCATCGTCTCGCGCGCGATTTTCTCTCAACTCCGCATATGCGTGCGCTTTACGCGTATACATGAAAGTCATGCGCAAATCGCGTTTCCGTTTCGCACAACGCGCGTTCCCGAAAGGGTCCGCCACCGTTTTTACGTTAGGTATATCATCACAGAGATTGGAGGCGCAATGATTGTAAAATACGTAATTCGCGAGATAGCAGTGAACGATAAAGGGGAGGATTCGTCGCGCGTTTATGGCGAGGAAATGCGTTGATCACAAGCACACTTTTCTCGGTATATACTCGCGCGGCTCGCGAGCGTGACGACATTGTGCCGGGCGGCCGCGTTTTACGATGCATACGCCGTAATTACAGCGATAATTTAAGTGAGACAGAAGGGGCGTAGGAATTCTCCGGGGAATCGTAATACCTGACATTACTTTGGGACTAAAAGGGACAAGGGTTTCCCGACCCGCTATTCTGGGCCCCGGTATGAAATGTTTAGCATATTAACCAACGACCCTGAAAATATTTGTTTGTTACTAACTGCGAGGTTAAAGCCGTGATTACGAGCTCCTCGAAGGAGGGTAGGCGTCACGCAAAAGACCGTGAAACGTGAATTCGGCGGCGGAAATTCAAGGTCTTTTGATGGCGTGTATTTAGTAAATTACGATCCGTCATTAGGCGTATACATTTTTCTATTATTCGAACAATTATGTTTGATAATTTAGAAGTGACATTTTTACGAAGAGAATAATTAAATTAGCGGTAAAGAGTTATAAAAGTAAATTAGTTTGACACAGTCCTCCCATTCCCGGAAAATACATTCTCTTCCCGAACAAAGTGCGGCGTTAATCAAGCGGACGCTTGTAAGTGGTAACGCCTGACTCTTTAATGCGATGATCGGGCAATATCGCTTAAGCTGCTATAGCATGGTCGTAATTAATGGGTGCGAACGAAGGGACAATTTCGAAATGGCTCGCTCGGCAACCGTGCGCAATTGCAATTGCATTGAGCGGAAAGTCATGGTTCGATTAATACCTGAAAAATACTAGTTATTTGTGACAACATTGTAGATCCGAAAATTAACAAGGAAAAGTTGCACGATAAATATTACGATAGAATATAATCGAAGTATCACAAGCGCTCTTGTTTACAATATAAATATTCGAAGAAAAATGAGGGATGAACTGTTACGCAAATTCTATTTAAAAAAAGGCATATTGTTAAATCGGTACTCGAATTATCGAAAAATCTCGAAGTTTATTATTGGCGTTTTCCGCGATGCTAACTGGCTCTCTCAATGCGCTTCGTAAGCGGCTGTATATTTTAACTCATCGTATGTATATTTTAACAGTTGTGCGTATGGAAGAATCAATAGTGTAATACAATGTACCTAATTGTACGCATTGTAAATATTGTTATGGTAAAAAGTAAAAAAAAGTTAAATATCGCGAAGCGTGCATCTGTGACGTCTAGTCTGCAAAAAAAGGGTATGATATCACCAGCTATACTATTACATTTATTTATAGCTATTATCGCATCTCAACGACAATTTACATTTTTCGTGTAAATTATGGAGGAGCACTTATTACAGACATCATGTATACAACGTTTTCTGCTCGAGTGACTATATCGCGCGCGCGTGTACCATTATTTTGCAGGTACAAATGTGCGTCAGGGATCGCGAATGAAAGATACAGAACGAAAGAGAAATGGTGATGACGATCAAGTGTGCGTTGGTCGGGGAAGGAGAGAAGGGGGAGGGGAGGGTGGAAAACGAGGCGGGGGTGAAAGAGTCGCGTGTCTCGCGTGTCACCATTCGATTTGGCACCGCAGTAGTGTCCGGCCGGCAGCTGGGCTTTGTCCATTTGTAATTCCCTGTATGGAGTACGCGACGTATGCACGTGGCTATATTGCATCGGACACGGGAATGCAACACGCACCCATTTCGAATTACACGGTTGTGGATGGGAAAAGAAGCGCGGGGGTGGAATCGCCAGAGTTGTCGAAACGTTGACGTGTTTTGCACCCTCTCGCCCCCTACTCCTCTCTCTTCCCACTACTCTCTCTCTCTCTCTCTCTCTCTCTCTCTCTCTCTCTCTTTCTCTCTGCAGGGGCGCGTTGAAAATTCAAGCATCTCGTCCCCGCGGTTATTTGCCGGCGAATGATATTCCGAGGGTCGCGGAGAGAATAGAATTTTCATCTAACATAATGTCTCATAAACCTACTGGCTCCATTTTCCACCTTTTCATGCGCAGAACCACGATCATAGAACCCGACATTAAGGAACGTTTATTTACGAAGGGGATGTCTCGGATGCATGTAACCGTACCTTTTTTAAATCACAGATGTTACACTACCGAATTTTACGATTACGAGTAATTGAATAATAAAAAGTTTCGATGATTTGCAATCTATAGGTATTCAAGATGATTAAGTCGCTCTTTCTTTAATTTTAAGTTTAATTTGAGATAAAATCAATTTCAATAGGTAATAATAAACGGATGATAATTTTTATTTTGAATTTCTAAAAGAAAATTGACTTAAAACTTGTCGAAAAATCTGTAATTGAGAGGAAAGGCTTATAGATAGACATCATACATCGTAATATCCCACATTAAGTCTAGTCGATTTAAATTAAATTTCTATCTTAATTAACATTCCTTTGAAAATGGTGCTACCGCGCAAAGATCGCCCGGCATTGCTCGAGGAACAATAAATCGGCAAGAAAAATCGCGTCAACGTACTTTCGCGTAATTAAGTGCGTCGCTCGCTAGGAAGAGAAGGAATTTTTCAAGATATTCTCGGCAGTCACGTCGGCGCGGGGTGTAGTAATTACCATTCGTTAATTGAGCCGCCAAGAGAAAGAGAGCGGAGATCCTCGCTCAGGTCCGGATCCAAATACATTCGCGGCGCACCTCGCACTCATTGAAGTAAATTGTTTATTTGTGTTTGTTTACTCGGTTTGAACGGCTTCAACGAACCGTTCGCCGTTGTCGAGTGTGCTAGATCGCACCAATTTCGCAAATGCGTTCGATGCCCATCCTCGTGGCGGATATATACAATCTCGGCCCAATACGATATTTATCTTCCGACGTCGAGACGCACATATGCCGTCACTCCGCTACTTCCTCAACGCAAGCGAAGGATAGACCGGTCGCCTGAGTGAGGCAAAACATGTGGAGAGTATAGATCCTACGGGACTTTCGTTCGGACACGGGAGAAGAAGCGCCGACCTAGCGCGCTAGGCGGCAAAGTAATACCCACTGCTTTGTGGATTCTTTACGATCAAACGAAAATGTATCGTACGAAGGAAGTACGAAATACTGCCCGCCAAGAGAGAGAGAGAGAGAGAGAGAGAGAGAGAGAGAGAGAGAGAGAGATCCTTTCAACGCGATTAGGAAGATTATATGCTGTAATATTTAGAAAAGAGATTTCAAAATTATAAACCCGGAAGAGTGTTGGGGCTATCGCGGGGCACACGCTGGTCTTATCAGCGGGGGCTGAAGATTTTCTCTGACGATAATTCTTAATACAAACCAATCCGTCATAATTTCGCTCGCTATAAGGGCAGCACTGCGTGGCTATCAAACACGCACAAAATGATTCATGAACTTTTCTTCTCTCCCTGCTGCTTACCGGAGCGCGTATATAAAGGTATGGACGCGACAGGCAATTTGCATTAAGTTAATTGAACCCGCGGCCGGGGTACCCTTTTTTACAAGACAATGCACTTACACCGGTTTCTTGCGGCGGTCGACGGTGCGCGCGAACAACTGGCCGCCGTACGATAAACGGCGCTCTCTCCTCTTCCTCCTTCTCCTCCTCCTCGCAGAAAACGTTAAATAAATGCGTTTTCCCTCGAAGAGACAAATGCGGCCGCGGCGGATTATGAACTCGCATGTGGCCGGGTCGCCGCCGCGGCCGCCGACGTGGCCGGTAATTAATTCCGAGCGTTCTTTCATATTATCCTTCGTTCCAGCGCGCGGCGCGTATAGCGCAGCGCGGATCGGCACGGCGGATCCGCGCAACAGGAATGCGATAAACGTGAAAAATTGCGCCCACCCTTGTAATGTATCACGGCCTGTACTACGAGTTCATAGCCCGCGAAGCGGCCGTCGGCGACATTATCAACTCGCGCCGCGAGTACTCTCTCCGGTTTTCGACGCGATAAAGGCAGGGTAGACTGCCGGTGACGTTGAGAGGTCGCGACGTCAAGGAGTTCGATTCGGGTTCGGTAAGTGTTCAAGACTCCTTACGTCGCGAGACACGCCCGGCCAAGTACCGTGCGGTATTTTGAAATTAATCATCGCGATGTGTGCGCCCGCTTGTTGAAGCTATAATTTAATCAACGTACGTTTCGCCGATTCTCCATTAACGCTGATCCAGCTCGTCGACGCTTGTATTGACTTGAGAAAGGATAACAGTGCAGAAATTGGCGTTATACGGCAGACGGTGATATCGTATAGCCGCGGTCACGTTGAAAAACGATACATTCAGCCGATCTGATTATCGCTATCAGGCATTAAGCGACTCTACATTGCTCTCCGTTGCATGTCGAGGAAGAGGGGAAAGCGGTGGGAGGGGGGCTACCTAAAGGGCTGCGCGATCATCGACGTGCGCCGTTAATTCATTTCGCGAAGCAATTTAGATAATCCCTCGGAGGTTGTGTTTCGCTTAATCAAGGGGCGGGATCTCTCCTGACCGTGGAACGACCGAGGGGGTGCATATGCTTCGCTCGCCGCCGGGCTAGCTGCGTGGCGACGTGCGCGCGTGCCGGTTTCATTCGGTGTCCCTGCAGCACCCCATCCCTCGTCCCGAAAACACGATGCGTTTCTTACTCTTTCGTTCGAGGGGCGGACGGGGGATGGCGGGGAAGAAGGGGCGTCGAGTGGGCACGTTCGTGTATCGGGCACGGTCGTTTTTTACGGTTTCCGACCCTTCCGTACGCCCGTCTTATCTCTCGCGCGGGCCCGCATCCTTGGGAAATCATGCGCAGAACCCGGCGGGCGATTCATCCCCCCGAGCACTCGTCTCGGCCGAATTTGCATAAACACAATTAGTTGCTCTCATTGAATTATTCAAAACGGCCGGAACTATCAGCGAGGACAGCAGCCATTATCGTGCCCGTAGCCGAGCCCATCTCTCGGCTCGAGGGTTGCCTGTATCGTGCGTCGCTACACGCTGATTTTCACCGAATACGAACTGCGAGATTATGTGACGCTACGTCGACGATACCCAACGGCTATATACGGTGGCTCGGCTCTGTTAATACCGATCCTTGTATAAGCTCCGCCGTCAGAAATGCCTTGTAACAACGATATGATGTTTCGTCATTTTCGTAAGATGTCTTGTAGGAAGCATCAGATAGTAATTTGATATTCCGCCCGTACACGAACTCGAAATTGTAATTTCATCCGGGCGCTATTTACGAAAATTTCAAATCCGTGCTTTTAAACTTTTATTAACGGCCGATATTAAATGATAAATCCAAACACGAGTCACGCAGGCGCGACGCGGTCATTTTTATTCAGCGGAGTGAATCCGCTGTCTTTTATGGTATTGTTATTTCAAATTGCACAGTGCATTCCATTATGTATATCTCTTTCGACGTGGGCCGCGCCGGCCAATCGCATCAGGCAGGAGGGGGGACTTCCTATCGCCGTTGCCGCAGTGTGCACAAATATTTTCCGTATAAGCATCCGCGCCGGTCGATTCTTCCTAGCGTGGCTAGGCGTGTTACTTATGGTAACGGTTAGAATCCATTAATTTCCAACGACTCCCGGGCGTGCCGGACGATAATACCGCGACAGGTGGAGCTATTCACGGGGCACGTCCGCGCCCTCGGGGGAGATTACGCCGAATTCAACGTGGAAAACGATGCTGCGTCACGGGGTGGAGCACCTCCCCCTCCTCCGTCAAGTGGCCATCCACCACGACCACCCTGACCGAGGATCAATCGAGCGGAGGAGGGGAAGGTATCGACTGATCTGACTACTCGCGCCGCGGGAAACTTCTCCGACGAAAGAGGCGTGCTTTTCGAGGTCGACGTGTGAAATTTAATCGCCTCGACGGTAGCAGTCGCTTTCGACGCTGGCAGCCATCAGGAGTGGATGCGAGGGGACTTCGCATCCCCTCACGTCTCCCTCTATTTCCCTGTTGCGATCGTGTATCGTGACCGTGAATAATGATGACGAATGATGATGCGCGTCCCGCGCAGCCCGTGCGTTCACCGAAAGTTTATTCGGATCTCGGTTCTCTGTATAGCGCGATGAACGAACGGCAATTTTGGTTCTCGAAACGATTCGCTATAAATACATAACTAACAATAAGGGCCTTATTATTTTTTTTATTTATTTACGCTTAATCGTTTTTCTTTTGCACCGCTGTAAATTTCCGACGGTAGACAGATGTTTTAATTTTTCTTACCGTTGTTGTTGTTGTCGGAGAGATAAAATAATTTTTGCGTTTTCCGAGTCACATATAATTCTGTTAATGGATCGCGCGGTGTTCGTGCGGGACGCGTTGCATTAACCGTTGGCTGTATAAATAAAATGGAAAACATGGAAGTCAGGTTCGGATGCGCGTATCGGATGAATTGCAGCCGGTACGGTTTACGAAGGGTGCAAGAGGAGACACTTGTTCGGCCTACGCATTTATCCGTAATGAAATTTTCCGTTCGCGCGGCAGGGGCGGGATGCTACTACAAGTGCAACCTTAGAAGGATATACTGACAGATGGAGGAGCCGGCGCGCGCCACGCGGACACCTCACGCGTCGTCGGAATAGAAAAAACACGAAGGGAGAGCGTTACCCCGCACAGACGAGCGGAGCCGGGCGTCCCGCAGCGGGGGTAACTTTAACCGCCCTTCCAAATATTATTCCTCGGCAATCAAGAGTTCTTTAAAACTTCTTTTTTTTCTGTCTCTCCCTCTCTCTCTCTCTCTCTCTCTTTCTCTCTTTCTCTCTTTTTCCTCGACCGCGTCACACTTGGCCGCCGGTGACACTGACGAAACGCCACCTTTGAATATTTTCGTAACCCTTGGCGAATACCGTGAATACGTCCAGTCGTGTTTTGACAGAAAATAAGCGCGAAAATTGAACGCGCCCGCGAGAGAAATTGGAATCACCCTCCCCGAGGAATATTTTTCTAACAATTCATGCTTCTCTCTCTCTCTCTCTCTCTCTTTTCGTCGCTCGGATATCGAGGAACCGGTAACGCACACGGGAGAACGGCGAGAGGGGAGAGTAACTCTCGCTCATTGTCAGTGAAAGACGATATTTATGTACCATTAGTCGGAGCGGGAAGCGTTAATTGTGATACGACATGTATCGGTTGTCGGAAGATAACCCGCGTATTGTAGACGATATACAAGTCGATATTAAATCATCTACCGCGGTTTATCGGTTTGCTGCCGTAGGGACGCTTCGCATGGTATTTTCATGACGATTGAATTATCCGGTCCGTAGACTCCCTGCCACCGTCCTTAAAAACAATCTAATTGCTGCTGGGGAAAATCTCGAAGGACATTACACTCGTCCACCTGAGCGACAGGTATGTCGGAAAGAGAGCCGAGAAAGGCAGGGATTTAATATTTCACTTATAGTATCTCGTCTCCAATCTGGCAGCGACAGCTCTGCAACTTGGAAATGAAAATGCACGTGGGTCTGCCGTCCCCCCCGTCTCCCCCCCTCCTCCCCCTTCCCCTCCCCCTTTCACGGCCCCAACCTTTGACGGACAGCCCTTATAAATATTCAGAACGGAATGCGAAATAACGTGACACGCGAGACTGGAGGCATTTCTTATCGTCTCGCGCGGCCGAAACGACGCGACGCGACGCGGCGCTCGGTGATGCGTACGCCCTGCATTTTATCTCACGCACTCCCGTGCGCTCTCTGTATTGACCCGTCCCCGAGCTCGCGCTCGCGTTCTCGCAATCGCGCGAGTTTCACTTTCCCGGGCGGCAGCAGCCGAGCCGGCCGGCCGGCCGCGTTTTCGGACGCACTCATTAAGTCGGCCGTGACCGTATACCCGAAGGCCGACGGTTTCTCGGCGAAAAATGAGTCTCCTGTTGCGCGTTAGGAATAATTTCCGCCCGCCGCGGCTGGCAGAGCGTCGTGCGCGCCACGAAGAGATAGGAAAACGCGAACGAGTCCTGCACGAAATTATCTTCATTTTATCCGCTACAACGGGCATTCATCGCATTACGGCGCGGCACACGCCCCCATTGCTATTGGCTCGCGTATGAAAAATGAGTCTCTTGCCGCTCGTGCGAAATAATTTCATTCACGGGCATCGCTTCTGCGGATTTCGTAATAATAACGCGCGCGTTACGCTTAAACGAATAATGCTCGTGCGACTCGCCGAGCTGTTCTCGATGCCCGATATAAAACATTTACTTTGCCGATGATCTGCTTTCATGGACTTTTAATATTTCCGACAGATGCAGTGAAATAACGTTACGGTTACATTGTAACGTTGTTTTTTTTCCGAAATTTCCGTGTGTTTTCCGATTTAATCCGTTGCGGTACGAGAATATGTTTGTATTAATAATTCGTCAGTTTACAAGTTTCATATGATAGCGTTGGGTGAATATTTTCAAGAATTCACGTAGGAGGTGCTGTGTAACTTTCGAGATAGTAAAATATGAATTTCTCGAGGTTCCATCAGAAAAGGCAGGATGTACTTGAGACGAAACTGCATACGTGCATCTTCGGAGAGTGCACATCAGGGCGCAAAGTGCTGGAACACTTACGGCGGAAGTGTCACGTTGTCCCATATTCTCTGTTTCGAAAGTCGAAACGTAAATGACGCGTTTGCGATATTGGAGATCCCTCCGTAATGTTTCGACGATCGACAATCGGCCGTTTGTACCAGCCGCAAGAACCGACAAGTTTGAGACTCCGATCGACGTGAAGTGTCTTTTTCCTTCCGTTATCTATCGTACCGCGTTCTATATCGCGCGTACATCGTGCCGCGGTGTTTCGTTCTGTTTGTCCGCGCGCGCACGTTTCATCGTGCGGTCGACAAACGGTCGCATCGCGTGCCGGGCCGACGAGTAGCGTCGCGCGGCGCGGCGCCATCGCCATCGGTGCCGGCGTTCACGCGATCCTGCGGGCGGACCCACGGATACACCGCCAGCAAATAATAACCAACGGTGAAATAGCGGGTCGCGGATGCGCCCCCGGGAAATGCAATTCCGTAACGCGTCCCGCGGGGAAGCCGCGGGAACGCGCGCGCGGCGCCGGTTACGCGCTTTAAACCGTTTTACCGGCCTGATGCGAATTCGCGGCGGCAAACACCGGCGGGAGCGGGTGTGCGGATTCACCGAGCCGCTCATTTTTCATCGATCCGGTCCGAAATCGATTCGGTTCGAACGCAGAGAAAAGCGCGCGTTTCTATACGGCATACTGGGTGAATTAAAAATTCTTCGCGTTTTCGCGCTGTTGCCCGCACCGGGGAATATGAGAGCGATAGAACACAGAATGGGATAGAACGTACACCGGTTTATTTATTTTCCCAAACACGGAGCTCTTTTTTCCCCCAAAACACAATGGATAAGTCCAAACGATTCGAAAAAGCGCCATCGAACCGCAATACGTGGATGAGAAGTTAATTTATTTCATCCAGTCATCGTATTTTATTAAACTTAACAAATGGAGCTAAAATAATTGTTAAAACACATATAATGCAGCCGAGCTAAATTCAATCGTATTCGCGAGAGATACATTGTTATATTAATACGAGACTTATCATTAATATTGGAATCACAAATTACAATGATTAAAGCAGTGCGTATATAATGCAGAGAATTATTTCTGCATTCCCTTTGGCAGATGCCTGATGCTCCAGCCGACAGGGACGCCGGCTGGACCTTCCTTTTTGAAATAAATATTAATTGGAATTCCTCGAGCTTCATAAATGTAGATACGGGACTGTACTTTCTGACTTGATAATGATAGGATAGGTCTGAAATACTAATTTTTTCATCTATTCCCTTTGCTCCGAGACTTGGTTGCCGTAATCAAAGTGCTTATTCTAATTACGTTTCACGTGCAGCAAAATAATTATCCTGCAGCTTGTTACTTTCAGAAGTTTCTTGTTTGTCCGTTATCGTTCACTGTCGTGATATATATATACGCGCGCTGTACTGCCGATGATGACAAGGTTCTAGTGAGCCTTCCTTCTAATTGTTCTGCTGACTTTCCGATTCGAGCGCGGTAGTTCACCCCTTTCCGCGATAGCGAATAATTTCCCTCTCGTAATTACTTCGGGAAATATTCGCTTGTAAGTATAGCTGCTTACATTACCACGATACCGGCTAACGATAGTGCCTCACGTGTCGCGCGCGATACATGTGGCGACCGCGTAAATATGGGGCACGTAATAAATTTGCGAGGATCATTACGCATAATTATACCGCTTCATATTTTTGCAATTCTTTTATCGCCGTGCGGTAATCACGGTTTTACGGTCGGGCGTAATTTTTGCGTTGCGTGTTTAATGGTGAGATCCAGAGAGAAAGAGAGAAAGGGAGAGAGAGAGAGAGAGAGAGAGAGAGAGAGAGAGAGAGAGAGAGAGAGAGAAGGGTTGATTTGCAGCGATCTTTCGCTGCGAGTAATATAGCGTAGTCACTGTAATAGCGTGATAAGAGACGCAGGTCGTAACGGAATAATATGTCAGCGTTCGTTCGGTACGCGGAGAAACCGAGCGTAATACCGTATTAAGACCAAAAATTAAACGTCTCTCCGATAGCAGCGCGCGCGTGCGCGCGCGGGGCCACGATTTCCGGCTAAAGGCACCAAGAAGTCCGCCGATTGCTCCGGGAAGCAGCAATGTTTCTCCCACGGCGACAAGAGCCGGAACAATATCGACAGTCGTAATCGAACGACCGTAGGTGCTCTCGAAGCTGCGGTGATAAAACGTCGGTAGCCGCGGCACGGCGTCGCGTCCATTAAAACCAGCACGGGGCTATTTGTACGGGTTAGGCCCTCAGTGAAATTTATTTTCAATCCCGACCGGGTATCTTTCTTTCTGCGAGGGTGGCCCCGGCTAACCTGGCATGAATATACTGCACCCGCGGGCTACGGCGCTGCGGTACGGCACTGTGCGGATTCGCCTTCGTGTACCTTCGGGGCGGCAAGACAAATGTTGGCGCTACAAACAGAAAAGTATCAAGATATACTTCCGGTCGTCGAGTGTCTCGACGCCCGAATATCTCATATATCCGTTATATTTGGTCAGGCCAATTTCAGAAATTTCCTGTAGGACAAACTGTGTGTACACGTTACCATATATACCTGATATTTAAGTTTATCTCCGCGTATCGATGGATTCGATGGCATTTTGCGTTACAATCGATTGCACTTTTTTTTTTAATCGTGTCATTTCACTTCTATTTTTCATTTCTATTTTCTACATCTCTATTTGTACGATTTTATACATTTTAAAATTGTATTTTTTCATAATTTTTTGTTCGAAACGAGAATTGAATGTTTATTCATCTGATATAAAATATATGTATTACACAAAAAAAGATTTGTGTATTCATGGTGATAAAAGTCAGATTGTACGGGAAATTAAATGGCAGGCGAGAATAATTTTTAATCAGGCGTGGCAGCTTTCGCACACGCCTTGCGTATACCTATACCTATATACGCCGTCTAAAGAAACTTCGGTCTACGTCGCGTGAGTTTCCATTTGACGCGGCAGCGACACTCGCAACGCGCATACATTCCCGGATCTATCAGCGGCTAGATGAAGGATCGTTTACATAAATTTCAGATTCTCGCATAAGCGGATATTAGACGGGTGTGCGCGGGACGTGCGCGCCTCTCGCCGTCGACGGGACGCCCCCGGTACATCGCCCCGGCGCGGCGTTAGATTTCACGTAGAGGGATAGAGGTGTCCCGCCAGGTGCCCCCAGGTCGCGCGCTATCATATCCGGGAATTCGGATGTACGTACGTTTGTTTTTTTTTCTTTACGGACGCCTCTCGCGACGTTATCGCGCGATCTATGAAACATTGATAGTCTGGCAGTCACGGGGGAAAAAATGGGGACAGAAGGGGGCCAGAGGGTTTTCGCGCTCGCATACGGAGCGCCCATGCATCATTGTTCGCGCCTCACCCCCCCACGACGCGACGCGCAGGAGAGCTATCTATATGTACGGGCGTGCACGCGCGCGTTCATGTATACGTACGCACGAACGTGTTAGCGCATAAATCGAACTTTTGCATTTCCGTCGTCGACATCACCGTCCCCGACCCCTTGCCGACGCCCTCATTGGCGGGCGTCGCGTGCTACGAACAGGAAACATTTGGTGGCCTGCCATAGCTGTTCGCTTTCCTTTCTCTCTCTCTTTCTCTTTGTCTCCCCCCCCCTCTCTCTCGCTCCCTTTTTTGTTTTATTTTTTGGTTTGTCGTGTATAGCAAATTTATGCTATAATACCCAGTCGCGATTGTAATCCGCGCCCGGCTAAATATGGCCGCGATAATAATCCCTTTGCGATTTCGAATAGTGGATGAGTGAAATTGCGTGCATCAGGGTAAAGCGGCTTGCGCTGGATTCGATGATTTATGAAAGTCGCTAAAACAGGTATCGCTTCAATGATAATGAGATGCTATACCGTTTACCGTGTTTTTGCGGAAATTATTTCCGATTGCATCAACTAGCTTCGGGATGACGAGTTCCTTCGGGGATTCGTAGGATTTCTTATTGCAACGTGCTCTCGAGTAGCGAAATAAATTTTTCGCTAATATATCATCGCCTCTCCAGTTGGAGATAAGCTTGAATTTCCGTTACGACTGATTAAATACTCGTAATATCGTAGAACAAGTCGGTATCATATTTCCTGATCGTGGATATATTTCCGATGCAATCATTTTCCGTTTGATCGGTCGGCAGTAGACCGTATATACATGTCTAGTAGAGATAATGCGGTGCTCGTTTTTCGGTGCTGGATTATTAATGTGAGTGCCGAGGTTAATTGAATTTCGAATTCAGACGAAGTTAATTTGGTCAGGATCCTGCAGGCATTGCCTGGAAGAGTTTGACCCCTTCGAAATTGGCGCTACCTTTCGGCGGGTCAGGAAGCCGGGAGAGCCTGCGAGCTGTGAGCTTTTCTCGGTCGCTCTGGCGAAATTAATATTTAATTTTCTATCCCTCATCCGCCACGGAAGTTCCTACGGCTCTCTTGGCTTATACGCCAACGCGGTCGTGGTTTTATTGCCCTCGTGGCCGGGCTTACACGGTGCTCCATTGTTTCGCGGCTGTATTATATTGCCACTCGAAACACGGTGCTTTCTTCCTTATTCCCTCCTCCCGCTATTCCCGTCTTCCTTTTTCCCGAGGTCTCACCTATTGCCGCCCTCTCATTCCCGCCTTCGACCCTTTGATTGCGCCAACGACTCACGTACGTTCGAGCGCCGCACGGTCACTTCCAACTGCTGGGCGTGCCGACATGGCGAATTAACAACCGAGAAACCAATAACCCAGAAACTCCCAGTAGCTACGTAGCCCGGCTTCCCCGATTCTATGAAACTTTCAGTATACGTGTCGTACGCGACGCGGCGCGTAAACCCCCGGTGCGTTTTAATTATGGAAAATAATTTACGTATTTCGCGCCGAATGCGACGACTCGCGCGTAGTCGGAGAAATTAATTATGACGCGCGAATAACGACGGCGACGGTCGTGACGCGCCGAGTTGTCGGGGGCATCGCCGACGCGTTATACGCGCAATTGTCACAACATCGCCGATAAACTCGATGCCGCGAAATTCCCGCGCCACTCGCTCCATTTTCATTTCGTTTCATCGGCAGCGTCTCTCTCGCGGGGACTCGACCAGAAACTCGTCCCTTGAAATTATACGACAGCGATCGAGTAATGACACGTTTCGCGGTGCGAAAACGCGACCGTTTTGCGTCGACCCAAAATTGCCGCGCTGTTCCGGGGTCAAACGGGGCACGTCTGTACGCCGGGAACCAGGTGTGTCCCTCCTCCGATGCTAGACAATGTCATCGCGCCCTGTAATCTTTCTGACAGACACCACGTAACGCTTCGACAATTTGGCACCGGCGACGGTCGCTTGTCCGTTTACGCATCTCGAAAGAAAGAGGAAAGAGGAGCAGGAGGGCATGTTGCATAAACGTTGGGCGGAAACGAATCCGGGCGCGCGGTGAATAATGATGGTCCTCGCGCTCGCGCGAAATTAGATTTCGACGTTTGCGACGGCTCGGTTCGGGATCAGTTGTTGGTTCTTCTCTCTTCTGGTCCCCGGAGAGTGAGACGCGGAGTAACCTGACCATTTCCACTCGTTCCTCGCCTCCACCGCCTTCACGACCGCCGCCAGCAATGCGACCATCACTACCATCTTCCACCTCCTCTCTGACGCGGAACCTTGAGGTTACCCACAACTAATACCGGCACTCCGGACCCTCTGCGATGTAACCTCTCATCACCTTCCCATGTCTCGAGCGTCTTGCCCACTCTCTGATTTGATTAGCATAATTGCACTTACCTCGGCCCCATCGACCGACCGCGAATTTGACAGAGGGTAGACTTGGGGCGAAAAAGAGGCCGAGTGAGGAGACGATCTCTCGTAACAGAGAAGGCATGCGAAGGCAAGATGAAGATGGGTCTAGACGATATAATTATGGTCATTATTATTTTTATGTTTATACGGTAATAATAATTAAGACAATTAAATTATTAGTCGAGAGATATGGTGATGTGCCTTGACACTTCGAAAGGTCTTAATTACAAGTAGTTAAGACAACACAGACAACAACAAGAAAAAAATATCACAAATTTTTATTCATATACATTTTTATAATATTTTTGAAACTTTTTTAATTGATTAACGTGTTGTTTATAGTTTTTCTTCGTTAAATTTGAATCGCATATTTCCAGCTTTCTGCACGACAGTTATAGAAATTTTATATCCAACGTGTTACAGTTACATACGTACGCCCTATTGTTTTCAGGAAAGCACAAAACATCGATGAGCGTAACGCGGGCGCGGAAAATAATAATAATAATAATAGAGAGAAATGTCAGGCCGCTAAAATAGTTTGGAATTTTAATCAACGGCCGGAACGCGTTTCCGGCTAAAACGGCTTTCCCGTCCGGCCATGCTCATGAAATATTTTCTCTTAGGTCGGCGCAATAAGTGATACTTTTATTATGCATTCGCAGGCAGAATGGCGCCGTCCCGTTTATCGATTCGCTGGCAGAGTAAATTAATTATTTCCCTTCGCGCGTTTCCCGGTTATAACAGTTAATGACATTTAGTACGATAACTAACGTATTTTCTGCTGTCGTTTGCGCGACACTAAAGCGACACCATATCGATTCTCGTTTTTGCTAATTAACAGTTAGTTTCACGTTTTATCATCGTGATTTTAACGGAATATATAAAAAAAGTGTACTTAAGTGAATGAAAGAAAAATGTCACAGAGGTATACAGTCGTAATCGGATCGCGTCACGAGAAATGGGACGTTAGGGTTACATTCCATTTTGCAATGAAATTTTCAGTCGGCGTTAAAATTCGAAAGGAAAGACGATACGATGGACAAATTGAATGTTTGCGGCACTCAAAAGATACCCCGTGGGATGCCATTGTCCGTCTCTGGAAACGGGCGCAGCTCGGATATCGCTTGAATGGAAGTCTTCCGACGTCTTCAATTTTTCATTTTTGCGGAACGCTCGTATTCTCCATCGTTTTCTATATTGTTAGCCGTGCAATCGCGCAAATGATCGATCGGGAAAAAACGTGCGGAAATGTCACGGCGACGTTGAACATATTCGTCTGTATTATTCGGGTTCCGCCCCCCCCCCCACCCCTCCCGAGATGCGAACTTAAGAAATTAAAAGGATGATCGATCGCCGCAGTGGCGAACGACGTATTAATATTATTCGAAATGGTTTTATCATGCGATATACGTGTCCGCGCAAGTTTCGCGAAATTTTTCTCTGTTCTTTCAACGTTCTCGGGAAATGAAAAATTCATTATATGCCTTGTCAGTAAATTTGCAAAGCCGAGTATGGTGAATTGCCTCTAATTATAGAAATTGTAATTTCAATCGAAGTTAAGAAAGAAAACAATTGCATCGTAGTTACATTAGTTACGTTATTATTAAATAATATGATTTTTGTGAGTAAAATTTGTTATATTAGATATATATGGAAAAAATATATTTATTATTATTGTATTAACCAATTATTGTATTAACAATATCGGAAGTAACGAAAAAAGAAATAATAGGTATTGTTTCATTGAATCAATAACAGATCTATAACGAATACTGCAATATTGATTTCTATTATTAATTGTATAACTGGTAATAATATTAATATTTTACATAGAAGTAAAACATTAATATAAAATTTAAATATGTTTATTTTATATTGTTAAATAGACGCGCAATATAAAAAATATATTTGGAAAATAATTATTACAATTAAGTGAGAGAAATGCTTTTTAAGCGAAACTTGTGTCTCCGACTCGACAACCACTGTAGCAACCCTCGAAGAACGTTGAAGGGTGCTGCCACCCTACGAACGCTCGTTAAACTCCGAAGTTTCTGTAAACGGGGAAGTTTCCTTTTGCCGGAATATTTTGTCGTCGCAAAATGTACCTTACCGCATCAGATACGTAAGCAGTTTTATCTACTACGTGCTCTTCTGATATTCCAACGGAGCTCCGTCCAAACGAGAAGTTTCGAGCAAACATCGACCCGGTTATTATACCGAATTATATCAAATTATTATTAATTACAATTTAATCAATAAGTTGTTAATGAGCTCTGACTGCATATAACGAACAAACAGCCGCGTCTGCTTAAATTATTTGCATCTTTTATTCCTATCCCTAGATGTAACGAAATTTTATTTCCAACTTCGATGAAATTCTGGCAATGACCTCGAAATATTTTAGTCGATTCTCGAGACAGCGAAAGCGCGCTGTTTCGATCCGATACGATGACTCTGTGGAATATTCCAAACGATAGCGTATGCAGGCGTCTTTTAAAAAAATTGTGTCCAGCCAAGAACGATGGAGAACGCCGCGTGCATTCCCATTGTGTTTTTCCTGGGGATGCGCATTTGCCACCGCTCATAATTGAAAATCACTGTAATCCAATATGCCTACCAGGAGGGAGACGCGCGACGTAAAGTCGCGGCAGATCCCGCTTAAGATCGTGCCAATCCCAATGAGCCGGCGAAAACCCCCCTGATGCCGACCAATAAGACGATACCGCGACGGACTTGCAATAACAGGATCGCGACCCTTCATTGCCCCCCGGGACAAACCGCACTGACACCGTACATGCCGAGATCCGCATATATTGTTTCCCTATGGGATCCCGCGCGCGTAGCCGTAAGTACATTGCGAAACGCACGCCGTGCCGTGGGTCTTTCCTACGTCGCTTTATTACAACCGACAACGTAGGATGTTCGCCGCGCGACGAGGTATTTACGGCTTAGCCACGCGCCGTTTTCGCTATCGCCTTTACGACACGCCGACGAGAAAATAAACGACGTCGAATACAGCGCACTAAAAACGAAAGTTATTAGCGGACGCGAAGACGTTAGCGCACGTTCGAGCTAATAATTCGTCCCGTCGGAAAGAAATATAGCGATGTCCGGGCGTATCTTCTCGTTGTCATCCCCGCGTCCTTGTGTGTGGCTAATATTAAATTTTAATTACGAGATGAGAATGAGAGTCACTTGGAAAAGAAAAGAAAGTTTGTTTCCTCGTGGAATTAAATATATAATTGTGAAAAAGAGATATGTAGCACGGACGGACGCAATGCGCGAGGCGTTCAGGAAGGAAACAGTCGAGAGGCAGGAAAACGTCAAAATGATGTCAAAATCTGTAAAACAACTGTAGCATTTTTGATGTCTCTTTTATAAAACAATGTAGGAAAGTCACGAGCTTGAACGCGAAAGCGAAATAACTCATGGCCGACGTTTCTCCTTGTCCGATGCTCCGATGAAATATTCTCGCGTTGCATTTATTTAACCACGCGACTGAACTTCGCGATTCTACAGAAACTGCCAGACTTACGTTCGCCAGGGCTCATATCATCCACTTGACTTCTCGAATACGCTCTCGCCGGCGACCTGCCTCCTTGCCACGTTTCACTACGCTGTTGCCTGGGTTACAAATGCGAACCTCTGTATTATTCGTGGCCCGACGATCCCAGGGGTGACGTGAAGAAAACTTAGTCCGACGCCCAAACAGCCGGTTGTAGACGGCAGCCGGGAAAGGGGATGGGTGGAGGGGTGCGTATTCGAGCGCGAATGATATTTCGTCTTTAAAGTTTTCAGCATAAATCGTCATTCGCTCGCGCGATCCGCGGCATAGGATAACGGAAGCCATAACGAAAGCCCCGTGTACACCTATAGATGGTACACGTTCGTTGTCCCATGCACGAAGTCCGCGCGACTTCGGAGAGCCGTGAAAGAAGAGACTTCTTTTTCTTCCCCTCTCCTTTGGACGCCTTCTCTGGACTGGCCCCTTCGTAGGGTTTTCAGCGAGCGGAAGTAGCCCTCCGGGGGGAGCGCGCAGCATCTATTTTATAGGACTAAGAAATATCGGCGGCATCAATAACGGTTTATCTCGAATACAAATTGCCGCCCTGAGAGGGCCACTGCCTTAAGAAAACACTCGTAATCCATAGGAAGTGAGGCAGGGACGTAGTGACAAGTCGATGGTGCCCGTATCTATCGCCTCCGGGTCTCGGTCGACCTTCGTGCTTATACGCGAGACGCCCGGGCGACGATACGACAATGGAAATTAATCTCGCGGCCCTTCGCAACACCCTCTCATGTTCGACTTATCACGCCAGTCACATTGGATCCGTGGACTCTTAAATATTCCGGTGATTCTCGCGCGGCAGTGATGGACTGGCTGCGTGCAGGATTGTTTTTTCTCACAATAGCTTGCGTAAACCACGAAGATGCAGGTTAAACAACATCCACGTCCCCGGGGGAGCGTGTGTTTTCTTAGGAAGCTAAGGTTGCTGATGCGACGTAAATGATAAGGTATATATAGAGACGACGTTAATCTCACGTAGCTGTAAACGAACCGTGTTTCATATTAATTTTCTATTTTTTATGCAACAGTTGTGGATGAGTTCTTTTCGTCTATAAACGAAGTCACCGTTATAATGTTGCTCTGTCTTTAATAAAAAAAAAGGCTTTATAACTTAGGGAGTGTGAGGTCTTTTCGTTTTTCCTCGGCGAAAAACGTCCCGTTCTTCGTCCATTCACGTTGTCGGACGATCGTGGACGGACATGGCCTAATGGCGGTGCCGTTGACCGCGATGATGAATGACACGATGGGAGACATTCAACGCGATCCGCCGTTTCAAGAGGTTTTTTGTCGCGGAAGCTCGTTACGTTTTGGCACCAGCCTGGACAGCAACTATGTGCTAGGTGCAAGCTCGGTTAATCGCTTTCCAAAACTACGCCGAAAAAGCATTTCGCCGTCATGGCGGCGGCCGGTTTTTGGTGCAACCGCCCGCGACTGTTGGACCGTCGTTAGCTTTTTCTCGGCTCGATATTCAATGACGAATCACCATTGCGATCAGTGACGGTGTCATGCAAATATAAATCCCGGTCATTACGGCCCCAGCAAAACACATTAATTGAAATCGCAGTTTCGAATAATAGTTTCGAAATTATTGCGAAATCGATAATACGTCGACGAGCGATGCGGCGCGGCATTTGTGCGTTAAATGCGGTTTTAATGTGTCTTAACGTCCTCGATGTTATTTCCTGTTATTTTTTATAACGACGCTTGCATATCTAGTCGAGTTATCGTCGCGAATCAAAACGTGACGAGCGAGAAACGCGGGGTTCTACGTAATATCAACGATCATATCCACACCGTCGTGAATTTCTTTCAGCGATGTGCCGAGGCAATTCTATACCAACTCGCGTCGGATGCTTCGCGCTCGCGTTTACATCAACGTGAATTCCTGTGTACAAAGCCAACGTGAGATAGCCAGGGCGTACCTCTGGCGCTTGTAAACCGAATTACCGGTATTAGTGCTGGCGCACGTTTACAAGCATCTCGCGCTTAGCCGGGGATATTACGGTTGTTCGGAATTACTTGTTTGATTGCCGCGTACGGCGCTGCGCCGTACGGCGCGCCGCTGTCGTAGTACGAGCGACAAGATTAACTCGGTTACTCGAAACTACCCTCGTGGTAGACGCTACGGGACCGCGACTTTCCTCCGGATCTCTTCTAGATCCATCCGCTCATTACTGCCGGCACGTTCAGCAATATCGGTATTGTGTCTTTGTCGATTTCTATTCGCTTTCTGCAAAATTACGTCTACATTCTTTGTTATTGCACGTTATTAGTTTACGTTAATCGATTGTACGTTTAGAATAAATTTCGATACTTTTTGTATTTATGTATATTAATATCATAAAAGAAATGGGATCTTAAGTATCGTATACGTTAATAATTAATTATCTTACCTTCAGTTGTTTCAATATGCCGTTTTTTTTTGTGGAAGACTGGTGAGGTGGCATTGCAACGTGTAGTTTTAATCAATTGAATCCGGCGGGGACTGAATAATTCGGGCACCGCTTTATGAGTTCATTTACCATTGCCTTCGTATACGCGCAACTGCCGAAATATTATTAACACGAGTCCATAGCGATGGCGGATTCACGGCGAGAGAATTCAATAATATACGACGTTATATACATATGCGTTTTCACTCTTACAGACGCGCGCGTTATCGTCCGATCTCCCTCGGCACAACATAAACGTGATTGATATATTATTAAGGGCGTCCATTAAAGAAAAGCACCGTGGTCGGATGAAATATGCCGCTTTTTCGAGGGGCAAGGGCTTTCCAACTCGAGCCTACTCCCCTCCGCGGAATACGTCCGACGCAGTGCGAGGAAAGAGGAGCAGGCTCAACGTGGCTCGGCTTCGCGGGGGGGCCGAGACGGAATAAGATGGAGAAGAGGGAAATACGCCCGCGTAAATTTAACGGTGGGGGGGGGGAGGGATATGCGGCGTGACGAGGCCGCCACGTGGCGCCAATCCCACGGTTCGAGTTCGCACAAGTGCAGCGCCGAGGTCAGAGGGTTACAGAGCGACCACCTTACCCCCTCGTCCCTCCGGACCGGGGACGATAAGTGTCCTCGGTACGTCGAAAACAAAACGAGGAAGCTCGTCTTTCGGCGAAACACGATCCGCCGACTGTCACTGGAGACGTTTAAATAAACTTAGAGGTGACTCTGTTTGATTAGGAGGACTTTCTTCGCGACGAACGACGGGAAGTTTCGGAGTGGCGTGTGTATACTGGAAATTGCGTACGCGACACAAGTTCGTTAAATAGCAACGATCTGTAAAATATAAAGTCGGAAAAACTTAGCTAATATTAATGTATGATATTTTTCTTTGATTGCAATTAAAAAAGACTGCACTCGATTGATAGAAAAAGATTTAACAGATACACAGAATGTGCACATTTGATCTGTATACATTTATATTTGCGGTATAAGAGCTTGCCGAGGATATAATAATAAAAATGCAACAGCCGGGGACAACGACTAAACGTCAATATCGGGGGACGCAATGTCAAGGTGAACCCTTTAAAAGACGTCTAGCCTGCACACAGACGAGTGTACCCAGCGGTAACATTTCGGAACCGAAATTTAATATCTTCGGGAAGTCGGAGGGAAACGCATCGAAACGAACGATTCCGGCCATGTTGAACAGTTTAATATCCAGGGGAGTCCCACCGGAGGCGATTTCCTTCGCGGTGGGTGAAAGTATTCGGAGGAGTCACTCGCGTTCGTTCGCTCGAAGGAGCTTATACGCTACCTTCTCCTTTCCCTCCTAATCTTCATGGTTCTTGTGCAGTCTGCGAAAAGTGAATTCGATAGACAAAATGAACTCTATAGGGATCTTGGACCATATAGTATCAGCGCTTGTTGTACCCCAAACAACGAGGAGTGTCTTCCGTATTTTGATCCACACTTGCGGCAAAAATTATCTATATATAGTAGCAGCAACAAAGCGTTTGCACGCGCGGTCAATACGGAATTACCATGAAGAGGCGCCATACGAGACTTTCCATTTTCCACAGATAAATTTAGTTTTCGTCCCTCGATCACGAGAAAGACCATCGCTTTTCACGGGCAGTCTATCTTTCACTGTGATAAATGGCACTCGATATCGCTGCGTTGCGGAGGGTACTTCACCACCAATTTTCGCGATACTTCAGCATCCTACCATTTCCTGCGGAAACGTTACGAGCACGTTGAAACACGCGATGGTCGCTCGCACCGGGAGTTTAAATATTCCGCGACGCTCGTCGAGACCGATTCGAGGAAGGTTCAGTTTCGCGAAAGAGGCCGAGTTAGAGGACGGAATAAGGATGAGGTGAAGATGCGAGGGAAGGGAAGACGACGAAGGAGACGACGACGAAAAGACGAAAAGGACCCTCGGCCCGTGTCGGCTTAATGGAACGGAATTGAAATCATTTGCCTGGCGACAGGCACGGCACGTCGTCGTCGCCGCTGCCGCCGCCGCCGCCGGTTCCTGAGCTTGGCAGTCCAGTCGCAGACGACACGCGTGTCTCCCTTTTCCCGTCCGTCCATATAATTGAAATTCTCGAAAGAAAAAGAGGGACGCGCACGCGGGATGGTGGTGGTGGTGGCGGCGGCGGCGGCGGGACGGTCGGCAGTGAGAGAAAAAGAGAAGACTCGCGAGACGGATAGCACTACTAATGGAGCCCTGGTTAAGCGTCGGTTCGAGCTACAACGTTCATTACATTTATCTCCCCGGGTCTGCGGTCCTCCCCGAATGCCGGCCGGAGGGTCCTCCCCCAGCTGAACATAAGGCCGTTAAACGATTTAATTCAATTCGCGCGGCCGAGCGCGGAGCAGGGAGCACAGCGGCTTCATCGAATTTAACGCCTCCGCTGGTTCTGCGCTTTGGAAATCGCCGGCGCGGATTACCTTGCCTCAGCGTTTTAACGCATCGCGCGCTATTCGCTCCTCTCCCCCCCCCCGGATTTTATCGGCTCTGCCCTCGATCGCGCTCGATAACGTGGTGCAGCCGAGGCGTACTACGACCAATTTGCCGTGGCAACACACGTCTCGTAATTTCCCGTGATCGACGTGGAATAAGCTGTTCAAATCTGAACGTGATTCGAAGAGCCAAAATCGTGTTTTGAGAAATAAAGTAGTAAATATGAGTGCATTAAGAAAATAACTGAAGCATTATTTATGACATATTGATCATTTTCTTATATTTTTTAAAGTTTTATAAGCTCTGTGCAAAATTTATAAATAATAATATTTTATCTTTCGTGGATTTAAGCATGAAAACAGAACAAGTCATGTGAATTAGTTGATATATTACTGCTATTATACTATATCGATTTACTATTATCAGTCAAGTGTCATTATCCAAATTTCAGTCAATATTAATGCATAATTCTTACTCTCCATTGTCTCGCTATTTTAATAATTCAGTATTTAATAGATGTAACGGAACTCTGCAAGCCTGTGGCGGAGCTTAACATGCGGTTGGAACTATATTCCGAAAGTAGTTGGCAAGTCGCTTTACAATTATTGCGTACCCTAATGCCAACCTTGACGGCTGGGCGGATGATGGGTGGCGGGTTAGATACGTGGCAAAGCGCGGGGTGAAGTTAAAGAGAGGGGTGGGTAAGGTAAAGCAACGTCTTCACGGCGCTCTCCTGAAGAGTGAAGAACAATGCGAACTTTGGGATAACTTCGAGGAGCGGGAATCAACATGAAAGGGGAAGTTTCTATCTCTAATTGGTATTTAGGAGATCCGAAACAGAGCTAAGTTCGAGTCAACCTCCCCGCGTACCTGCGCGTGTATAATCGCATGTACACACTCGCGTGCGCGTGCAGATTTAAACGCTTCCTCCCCGTCCGCGCTATAGGGGCAGGGAGAGGGGAGGGGGGATGAAGGGGGTGAGAGGTTCTTCTGGCTTTCACAGTCAGTCAGCCACTTGATGTTTATCATCCGATTCGCGGGTCGGCGATGGATTAAATTATGTACGCGTCGATGTGCCTTAAAAAGGTAATCTGGTCTAACTTTCGCGGAACGGAAGGTTCAGGGGAGGCAGATATAGGCACAGAGAGAGGTAGAAACGCGTATATACGACTTTCACTCGAGGATCCGGGGGGATTTCACCGCGAGAGTTAGTATACGCGAAAAGTACGGGTAGATTGTGCGAGAAGAGAAAGAGAGAGAGAGAGAGAGAGAGAGAGAGAGAGAGAGAGAGAGACATATATCTCAAAGGAGCGCCTTGTGTCATCGGGTCCTCTACGTACGCGAGTCGTCACGGCAGTTAATGCACGCGCACGCGTATATTTGCCGAACGTGTCTGTGAAAGAAGCGATTCCATTATTCACGAAGAGCCTTTGTGAGAGATCGAGATCACTCGCATGTTTCAGGCGAAGTCCCTTCTTCACCAAGAGCGAATAGCTGCGAGAGTTATTGCGCATAAATAATATTATTTAGACAAACACACCTAGTTCCAAGGGGAAATGTCTTTGACCTTTGAACACGCGAATTTTGTGCAGTAACGCGATATTATCGATCGCTGAATTGTCGCTGTTTTTGTCCACGTTAATGTCATGCGATGCGCATCATGCACATACGCGCCGAACGTAACGCAATGTAATACGTATAAATACTCTTATTCAATTATTTATCCATTTAATTATAGTTTGAAAATTACCAAAAAAGGAAGATCATCGGGGGATGATATTTATTAGCAAAAGTTAAATCAGTCTTGTAGGTAACAAGAAACGACGGGTTCGTTAGATGGCAGCAGATACTAAAGCAAACCACAACCAGTTTTACGCTAATTATCCGTTTTAAACAACCCACTTCTGAATTCGCAAGGGTAAGTATTTAAGGATAACTGGTTTGCGACCGTTTTGCACAGATGGCGCCAGGCTGCTTTTACCCCTTGCGCAAAACTACCCTCGGAGGGGCAACAAGCAAATAAGCAAGCACCAAGTATCCAAAGAGGAAAAACAACGAATTATCGTAAAATTATTCCTCTCAAATAATTGAAAAATTAATTTTAATTACAGTTTATGCGGGAATGCAAAATTTAAAAATAACAATTTATTTTAATTTAAAATAATTTTTAAAATAATGCGTAATTAAGGCTTTATTAAAGTCTACAATCATTATCGACAGTCTTTTTCTGCAATATTAATGCGATATTTTTATACCGTTGGTACTTAATTAAAGTAATTAAGGCTTTGTTAAAGTCTACAATTATCGACAATCTTTTTCTATGACATTCGTTAATGCGAATATTTTTATTCATCAATACTTACATTTAATGTCCAATCACATGGAAAGAAAGATTTTACTGAAATATCTAAAATTTAACTGGATGCAGATTTGAAAATAATTTTGTCGGGAACTCGGACTGGTTGCTAGAATATCAAAATTTTTTGCAGCATTGCTCATCATGCTTGAATTTCCAATAAAATTATTTTGACGATCCAACAAAATTATTTTCAGATCCGTATCCAGTTAAATTTAGGTATTTCAGCAAAATCGTTCTTTCCATACACGTTATTTGAATGAGTACATGTGTGTCAGGGTAACTGGTGAAAATAATATTAGTGTAAGAGCTGCGACTTACAAAAAAATTTCAAGAACGGAAAATAGTCGGCCCACAATCGTGGGTGGTCAATGAAGGAGCACTTTCTTTCGGCACGTGCTAGCACCCTCGAAATGAGCTTCGGCCTCTTACGTATGTTGTTCAGTGAAAAGAAATAAAGAAGCGAGGTGGTCGTCGATGGACCCCGAAGGGGTCGATCGGCTGCCATTAATGGACGAGCGGTGAAAGGACTCTAGCGGTAAACGTGTAATGCGGTCTTTTGTGTGAGCACAACGAGGACGGAAGTACGGAAAAGAAACGAGTTCTTACGATCAACTTAAGGATTGGACGCAAAACTGCTTGACCACCTTTTTCCTTCCTTCGTAGTTCCTTTTCCTCCGAATTCCATTTCTATTCTCGAAGACGCGCGTCCTTGATCGAATCTACAATAATAAAATTTATGAATAAACATTTTAATTATTATAGATTTGGATAATAAAAAATTTATCGTATTTTCTTCAAGTGATATCCAAACAATTAATTAATTTTTGAGAACAAAATTTCGAAATACAGAATATAAATAAAAAATAAAAAGTCTAAAAATGTTTACAAATAAATTCAGAAGTAAATAATCATTGTTTAATATATATATATATATATATATATATATATATATATATATTAATGTATCGTAGGTATTTGTTTAGTGTGAAAACGTGAAGTTTTGTGACGTAAATGATGAAGTAGGAATCGATTGAATAACGGCCTTACATCACGGCGGTTTAAATTTGTCCCGTTCCTAAGATAAGATTTGGGATTCGGTCTATTCGTCACCGATGTCTTCGACCGTCGCTTCTCCCCCGTTCACTTTTCCCCGTTCCGTTTCCCTTTCTCTTTCTTTTCGTCTCCTTCTCATTCCGAAACCCGAAGCTCTATTAGCAGTTTCTTAGAGCGGTCCCAAATGGCATTCCTATTGATGCTAGCTATGGGGTGTACCTTAACGCTTGGGGGGAGAAAAGAGCGCCATTCTGAGGCAAGAGAGAAGTTTATGGACTGCGCAATGGCTACTGCATTCTGTTCGAGACGGACACTAGGGCTCCGGAGATCCCCTTTTATATCGTTTCCATCTCTCTTGCCTTCTCTTCGACTCTTATTCCACCGTACAATTCCCGGCGATTCCTGTACCGTTACTTTGACGTGCGTCATCGTGTCTTACGCCGATTATCGCTAAGCCGATGAATTTCGATCTAACAATAAGTGGATCGCCTGAGGATTTTCACTTGGACAAAAATAGTTTTTTTGTTGTTGTAGGATTTTCGAAACTTTGATCGTTTTCCTGCATCTTTTCTTTCTTGCAACATTTGGGGATATTTTAAAGTAATGATTTAACAGTATATTTAATTAATAGTGATAAATTTAATAATAATATTTTACTGTAATATATATAATAAATCTAAAATAAATATATATATAATAATTATAATAATTATAAATAAATATATGTATAATAAATCAAAAATATAATAAATCTTTAAATTCTCATTTTATTGTAAAAAATAATCTATTGTAAAAAAAAAATATATATATATATATATATATCTGTTATTTTTTACAATAAAATAAGAATTTAAAGATTTATTATATTTTTGCACGAAAATATATACGCACAAATCAGTTCCAATTTTCTTGTAGAAAGTTATTAGAGAATATAAACGCAATTTTGAATAGTGCTAATACGAGAGAGAAGACTTGTAAATGTTAATGTAAATGTCTACTAATACGTTTACAGTCAATTTTTATTGATTGAAATTTTTCTCTACGAACTTGCGTGTTATAAAGACATTGGTACACCCACGGTCATCGATTCTGTCCCTCGGAAATTTTCACAAACTCTGAAGTGATCACTTTTCTACATTAATGCTCATAATCCATGTACGATTAACGAAACGAAATCGTGCGTGGACTATAAGCATTAATGTAGAAAAGTGATCACTTCAGAGTTTGTGAAAATTTCCGAGGGACAGAATCGATGACCGTGGGTGTACACTCCATGTACTTCAATCTTCGGTAAAAACTCGTTTCACGGACTTCCGTCGACCGGAAAGATCGGACGATTTTCCACCCGTTCGCCGCTCTGTTCACTTTCATCGATTATTCCCCGTACATTATAACTTTCTCGGATCTCTTCGCTCGGTGTATCCTCTGTTTGCCGTTGTCATTCGATTAGCCGCAATCGAGACGGGGTGCGAGAGTTTCGGGCATGTCGACATCACATTCGGCACGGTTGTCTAGGAGAAAAAAATAATATTGTCGTTTCATCCACCAGTCGGCTCACGTCGGCCGTTAGCGACGAGCGCGCCGCGCGGCTTCTCGCACGGAAAGAAGAGCGCAAATTGGATTATTCTCGGGCAAAGTTGCTTCGGGAAAAAGTCAGGACTGGAGGGTGGCCTCCCGATACGCTTCCGGGAGGTGGCTTAGCTTGAAGCCATCCACCTCTCTTCTTTCACCGCGAAGTAACTGGTGTTGTCTCTCGCGCGTTGAGACCTCAGACGTACGGCGCATCCTCCCGTTTTGTCGCGCGGTTGATGGATTGATATTTTTAATGCGAGAGACAGGAGGAGCGGCCGATACCGGCTCGTGCTGGCGGGACGATTTAACCCTCCCCGAAATAAGACGTTCCCCGAGGCGTTATTGCTCCTTCGGGGAAGGGCTGGCCGCTGAGTTTCGGGAATCGTCGGTATTATTGCCTAAGATAATGAGTTTTCTTCCGGGAAAAGGCAGTGGGCGGAAGACCGATCGCCTGTTCAAATATTGCGAGCGGCGCAATAACCAAAGTGCCTTCCAGTGGCATCCGACAGTAATAGAAATGCGACCATGCTAAAACGACGAGTCGAAATTCGAGTAAAAATGTATGGAATTGGAGAATTGAATTCCGCATGTTGTATCGACACCTTTTACGCATATTATTATTTACGACCGACCGAATTGTGAGCGTGCAATGTGATTCACGCTTTCTGATATATTCGCGCGAAATGCATATATAATGCGCAAGAAGTAGCAAAAGTCCAGAACAATAAGCGCATTATCCGCGTCCTCTGAGTAATTCCCGCGCATTCTCGCGCCCCGGTATTCGCCCGCCGCTTGCTATTTCTACGTAGTCACAACGAGCGAATTAATAGCACCTCGTACCGCGGGGATCGATATTCGGCCCGGTGGACTCGCAAGAACGTCGTGAACTGCGGCCTATCGTTAACTCCCTCCTTCCCTTCCTCCACCGAGGAAGCAATACCACGGCGACCACGACGACGAGGACGACGACGACGGCGACGACGACGACGACGATGTTCGGTACAATTATTTCCCTGAATTTCCAGAGACCTCGCCGACCTTATCTCCCGCCTGTAACCCGTTAGACTGGACAATGCTCACCAAACTCCGACGCATTCGAAGTTGGAAATATCGGCGCTGGCCTAACGCCAAGACGCGCTTCGTAATTGCGGGGCGACACGTACGCGAGCCCCGAAACCGTATAGGACCACGTTCGCTCTGTCGTAACGTCGGTGCGAACGTTTATCGGCATTGTTTCGCTCCCTGAACTGATCCGTAACCGCGCGCGATTTGTAAAATGGATATACGGAGGACTCTGTTTGTCTCCATTATAATTTAGATGCCTTCGAGAGAAACACTAATTTCGAGGAAACGCTACACCCCATTTGCAGTTATGCGCCAACTAGCACATACTTCTGCACCACGAGTCACGTAGCATCGCGTGTGTTTGTATCGGAAATTACTTCAGATACCTATCCACTGTGTCTATTTTGTAATAATACTCATTGTCAGTCGAATATAATTATGCCTATATAACTGGTAACTGCTTATTTTGGAAGCACATTGTCTGCAAATTGAATTATAAGAAAGATCTTGAATAATGCTTGCTTAATGAAAAGCACTTTGATTAAACGCTATTTTGCCATCCTATTTTCGTGCTTTATACGTTGAATATCTCTGCAATATAGTGGTTCCGTGCAATGTGCAATGGAAACCAGCTAGTTCCATCTCGCAGATCTGATTCGACATAATTGCAGTCGGTTTCGAGATGAATCGATACCGAGAGCTATTTGGTCGCATAACCGTGTATGTAGACTCGTACAAAGTATAGCACGACGAGAGAGGGCAGACAGAACCGGCGAAGAAGAGGGTGTGGACGGAGGGCGGCAGTTCCGGAGGGGGGAGGGAGAGAGAGAGAGAGAGAGAGAGAGCATGCTGGGCAAGCTGCATCTGCGCGTGACGGTCCGGTGACAGGTTGAACCACCAAGCCAAAACGGAATCATTAGCGTGGTCCGTTAAGGGGGTTACGAATTAACGGGCTTTTATCCGGGCGGAACGACGAAATTCGACAATATATGCCAGACTAGAGTATTCCATTAGCGATTTCGCGATGCGTCGTCGCACTGGCGGCGTCGCCTCGACCAACGTCGCCGACGCCGACGTAATTTAATATGTCGATATACGGTGGACGCATGCACGTGCATTATACTTGCGCCCACGCGCGTGTGTACGCGCGCGTACGTGTCGCTCGCGTGTGCGGGATGTAAACACATTTACGTGTCGCCGATGGGCAGAGAGGGCGGTGGAATACGCGCGCGAGAATACCCTCCTATAAAAACGTCATTGTACCCCGGGTACCGCGGGTGGTCGTGAAAACGGAAGTGCCGCGCAATGCAGTTGCTTCCGGTTGCCAGAGCGACCGTCTCGTCCGCTGATGCCCGAGCATTTCAAGATCCGAGCGTCTTTTCTAAGCTCTCCCAGCGAACGTCTCGCCGATCGGCCGAACGAGATGGATTTTTTTTGCTCGTTAAGGGGCGCACAGAGATGACATGTATAATTTATATAAGGTTCCCTTTCGAGCGCGGGACCGCGAATGCTTCTTGCGCCTTTCTGGAGAGTGCATGAATGTTCTAGTATGTGATTCATGAATTTGCATCGGTTTCGCTGGGTATAATGGGTCTCAAATATTCGGATCTCGCCGATGTGATTGCGAGCAAAAACAGATATGGCGGGTATGGAGATGTCTCTAGCTTCTGTATTGGTCCATTCTAATAATTCGTAAGCGGCTTTATAGTTAAGCGAACTCGGCTGATGGTCGCGTTATTTGCGAATCGAAATAAAAGATATTACGACAGCGAGGATCTGCTGCCGTTACAAAACGATACAAGCTACATCAATGAAAAAATAATCGGCGGTAATGGGAAATGCCGATATTTCCGGTGAATGGGACGATTCATTCGGCGAAATAATTAATATGCGTTTGTGCACGTGAAATTGTACAGGAATATTGATCGCGCACGACGGAAAAACAATGCGGCGGCGGTAACACAATATTACACGATCGTATTTTTAAATCGGAAACGCGAATACGAAACCGTGTTTGCATCGAACATACACGTGCAAATATGCGCGTGAACAAACACGTAAAAAAGTGCTTTTAAAGCCACATTATTTATCGTACTGCCAAGAAATAATTTTCGTTATATTGGACGCTATAAATGGAAATTTTTAATTCCTATTTGACGTAAAATTCGACAAATATGAACTTAATCGAGATTGTTAAATAATTACAGTATAATCAGTAATCTCTCTCTTTGAAATTCGATCATCCTAATAGATCCAATTTCTACTTACAAACCACGAAAATATAAATTGTTCAACATAAAATAAATATATTATCCTTGTAAAATATGCGAAACATGCTTTAATTGAAAAATCTATACTCGCGAAAATGTGAAACGCACATAAAACATGCTCGCCCGTGCGTCGCAAATTTTTCACATACGGAAATGAATTCCCCGCTATTTCGACTATTTCACATTTTGTCATTATCGACTTTTAATTTTTCACACGTTTGCGTCTCTAAACGATCGCATTTTAATGCAGATTCCAAATATTATCCAAAAGTCAGCAGACCAAAATTTCTGCGATATATAAGCTGCATGAAACAAATAAATTGTCACGCGAACCGATACTAATGTACAGATATAACAGAAGTTATATTTTCAATACTTTGTGTAATACAAATATAGAACGAATATAAAAATCATTTTTTTGCGCACTTGATAAGCTCATAACTATTAATAAGGTAATAAAATATATACACCCTTCTAAATGTAAACAAATAATGTCCAACTGTCAAACCACACACAGTTAACATAATTTGTTGCAAATGTCGCGACTGTCGCGCATATCGCCACTCGTCCATCTTCCGGTTTTCACTCGAGCGACTCCTCTTTTTCGTCGTAATCTGCTAGAGTTACGGGGCGGGCGGTATTGTCGTCGCGGGAACGACACGCCGCGCGACCGCCCCCGCAAGTGCGGTTTTGACGTAAGCGAACGAACCTCGGGTTTAATAGCATTTCCATTTGCCTAATGATCACGGCGACCGTACCCGCGTATCGTGGCCCTATCCACGCTCTTATCGCATTTCCTCTCCGGTACACACGAGAGGCGGCAGCGCCTCTCGTGTCGTTGTTGGGTCGTTGCCGGTTGTTGTTGCTGGGTATCGCTCCTGGGTATCCGCCGCCGTTGATTCCGGAGATTCCGCTCCTCGTCGCAGACTCCTCGTAGCGGCCATTGTGTGGAAGCTATTCGGCAAATAAGATTATTACTGTGTGTATATAAGTCGCCTACGTCATGCGGTATTACACCCGGTAGAGCCACCCGCGCCGCTCATTTTACGCCGCGTCCGCGCGGCACGCACGTCTCGCCGCACGGAAGATCCTGCAGTCTATATACGGACGGGCGTATCCTTACCGCGCCGACCGATGTATCTACACGTGGGTAAATATATGCGGAAGCACCCAAACTGGTTCCTACGCCGCAGACGACGTTCGGCGGCCGAGTACGGCGATCGCGATTATGCACAGTGCATTCGAACGGTCGACGTATTCAAGGCGTAAGGGAAGGAGATGGGAGGCTCCCACTGACATTTACAGACCGCGCATCACGATCAGTCGTTCGTCACTTTTATTTCTGCTACAGGCATTCTTCTGATAAGCTCTTTTACGGACCGTTATTTTTTTTTACGCAACATGCCTCGCTTTCCGCGAAACAATAATATTAAATGCTTCAAGAAACCGCGCAGATATTTTTGTACTAAAAGATATCAGAAGCTAAATTTTAAAAAAGTGCAACGATTGGTTCAATGTTGAATAATAATTTTGTTATTTTATTGTAATTGATAACAGTTTTAGCCTCGATAACAGTAGGTGAATAGCGCTCTCTTTTCTCGCTGCGTCTATCGTCCATTTCGCAAATCCCGGCTCAAATTCATCGGTTCGTCAAAAACTGTCGCTTGTTCGCTTTTTAATCGCACCATTGTATCCGCGGCATGTACGCCGGTAATTGCGACCGGTATCATCGTCTACCTCGGTTAATATCTCGCCAACGTTGCTCTCCAACATAATCTCTGACTCATTGAAACTTCGCCACGTAAAAGCGATAGTGGCTTTAATAAGCACGCCTAATCTGCGTCAGCCAACAAGAGGAGCCCTCGTACTACGCATATGGTACATCCAGCACGTGACGTTCTAAAGTAGAAGTAAAGTAGAAAGTAGAATTTCTTTTAAACAGTCATTACTCTTCACGCTTTTAGTAATAACCTTGGTAAGAGAATCTATAATAATTGTGTGAATATCTATAATTAAATTCATCGTAAATTTATTTATGGGAGACTTTAGATCTTTGGCTTTTATCTATAAAAATAGTATCACATTCAATCTCTATCATAACACATACCTTACGTAATGTTCTGTATGGTACGAGAATAGAATTATTCTAGAGTCAAAATCCATTTTACTGATTACTGAAATACGATCATGTTTAAATTTTGCATTCACGAGAGTCCTAACTTCGATGAAACTGACTGAAATATTTCTATCTACTAATATCATATCTACGCGATCAATTCGGGACACTAGCTTTTCATTATTCCAAAGCAACCACCAGAATCGTTAATAGAATTTGGCGTATCCATAAAGTTTGTCGTTACAAAGTAATTATTTGATATTATTCTACAATAATTTTATTCGTGCAATTTAAAATATTAATTATCTAATTTTGCCATTTAATATATTTAATCGATAAAAGATAAAAAGAGTCATTAAAATATTTCTAAAATGAAAAATTCTCACGTTTTATAATTTTTTTATTATTATATTATTATTGTTATTATATTATTATTATTATTATTATTATTCTTGATTAACGATAAGACAATAAGAGATGACAAAGAATTTTAATAGAAAATTCTTGTATGAATTTTAATGTTAAGTTTAATCCTTCAATTTTATTTTACAAAAAGGAATGGGAAAATAGATTTCCATGATGAAATATATGAAAAAGAATTAGAATGATATGAGAGAAAAACAATGTGGACCGATCTCTGATTTGCATGAAATTCTTTCGCCGAAATGAAAAACCGGGCTTGAATATGCAGCTTACATCGGCCATAAATTTCTCGCGTACTTTCCGGGTCAATATACCGGAAATTTGTTTTCGGCAGCAGTTCGTTCCCGCGCAAGACTTCATCATCTCACAGTATTGATCGATACTGATCGATAATACATGATTATGATGGAGAAGCAAAGGGGCTCATAAAACTCGGCCACGGATGTAGGCCTGGGGATGCTGTCGAACCTCCCCGAGAAACTTTAAAAGCTTCGATAAAGGTGCTTTTACGCTAGGCGTAAAAGTTTAAACGTATGCCGCCTGTATAGTATTTTGTTTAAAATTATAATTGGCCGAATATCGTAAGTTCCGGCCTCGGGATAGCGAAAACAGCATAACCATCAGGTGCTCGTAACAAGGCTCTTGTTTTTTTAAAAGCGTACGTGAATTTTTATGTTTCAGGCTTTTTTTTACTGAGAGAAAAAAACAGCTCCAAGATTTTATACTTTATAATTTTGTAAAAATTAGAGTAATGACCCATAAAAACATCATTAATGAATTATGGCGAGCGTCACGTTTGAAGAAGCAATTTGCGGAATATTATTTTAATAACGCGAAAGACGCGGACTTAATCCCGCACATAAATTATAAAATAGACATTAAACTTCACTGGATGGTGTTTTTAATCCGATGGCCCGTCAAAGACGGATATATAAAGAACTTGTCACAGTATCTACTCTGCAATATATTTTTATATCTCTTTTTAATCTCTCTCTTGTTTTATTGATCGCAGCTTCTCTCGCAGATAAAATCCTTTTTACATATTTTTCCTTTTTCATTTTTCTATACTCTTTTTTTTTCAATATTATTATGAATGATAATAAAATTAAATTAATTATAGAAAATTATGGAATTAAAAATTCTCTCTATTTTTTGCATAATAATGAAAAAGTATTTATTTTTAAGTATACTAACGTTACAGACGCGCGCGCTATTTAGCACTTTTTACTTTTTACTATAATTATCAACTTCGGTATACACAACTGTCAAAATATGCAATGACAGCCGCTCACGAATTTAGCGCAGCGAGAGAACTAATCATTATTATGGAAAAATTACGGAAAAATACAATCAACAATAAACCGAGACTTTCGAGAAGATCGATATATTTCAATTATCAATTTAACATACCTCTTTTTAAAATAGAATCATATTAAGAAAAGAACAGATTGGTAAAGTAATAATATTAATATTATTATTTTACCAATCTGTTTCTTAAATATAAAGCTTAATAAAATTTCTTTATTTGGGGATTAAATACTTATTACTTTTTTTTTCTTAACAATTACGAGCGTACGTCGATTTTTATGCAATAACAATACGAAAGGGTTATACACGTATGATATGGAGTAGCTGCGATTAATATGGAATGTTATCGTTACGTATTCAACGCGGCACGTCGTTCACCTCCGTAGGATCCGTAGGTGTAACTTGAAGACCGTACGCGCCTGTATTGCGAATACGTGTGTCATGTATCTTCTGTGCTGGAGAGGAACGAGACGCGAGAGCAAGTTAGCAGGCATTGGAGTAGACGCTCTACGACATGCAAATCATATCACTGCCGTCTACTGTGCGTCTCCGTCAGAGCCGTGAGCGTGATATCATAACGGCGTACACGAATATGTATAAGCTGCGACATTGATCGAACTTAATTTCATTCATTATCGTTGACGTGACGCGGAAGCGGTATACCGGACAGCTGTACGATTGCGAGAAAAATTGGCGGCGCGATAGCGTTTTAAAGGTAGACACGAAGTCACGCTACAACATGAAATTAAATCGTATTTCATATACTGTGACTCAAATCAAATATCAACTTCGTGGATTTAAAAAAGTGTATCTCGACAGTTAATCAAGGGGCAACGAAATACCTCGTAGTACATATTCTTTCTTGTATATTTTATATTCTTTTCAAGCGAGAGCATTCTTTACAGCCTTTTAATAAAAGAAGAATGCTACCTTTTGGAAGAATGCTTCGCCTTTTCATCCGCACTTCTTTTTATCGTCGAAAGAACCAGCTAGTATACATAGACCATTATATACAGAACACGCAACAATCTTTCGAAGTAAAAAAATAGTTCAAGCCGAATATAATGATTTGTATAGATGAAACTTCTTTTTGGATGCACTTCTACGGGGAGGTTTTGATGTCGTTTGTTTTTTTCAATGGTGTCTCGCAATTTTGTTTTAACTGCGCTACAGCTTTTTTCTGTGCTGATATCAATGCCGTCGATTTCTCTCGAATGCGGCGACGAGGCTAAGATAGAAAGGGTTTTTAAGTAATTGCACACAGGATTCTCCGTCTTATACTCACGAAAGCGGACGTTCCACGTTGGTGCATTTCTGAGAAGGTCGGGAATACGCGTGGGAAGAGACGATACGCACACGTCGCGATGATTGTGGGTATATTGCTTTCACGCGTCACGTCGGATACAATATCTCTGATGGCGTGGAGTTTATCTACGTCTTTTTGTCGCTTTAGCTGCGGTAATGGTACCAATGGATTTATTTACATATGTCATATCTATTTAGCGAGGAGAGTGCCAAGACGGCAACCGTTTCCTTGTTCGACTCACAATGCCGGGCCGTTTACTCGCGGCTGGCTGTATCTATAAAACCGCGCGACACGGTACGCTCGGCGTGGCGCGTTTCTCTGCCACTGTTCGTCTCGCAGTGCAACCTAGGCGATTATGTAAATGTTGCTCATGGAAGCGCAACAGATGCCTCTCGCCGACTATCGCACCTCCGGTCCCTCCTTTTAACCGCGTCGGGATACGCCTACACCCTAATCCCAATATAGCGCTCTCAGCCGCGACGCTTCGCAGGATATTGTTTAGATCCTCCGACGAAATTCCTTAGAAATTCCGGAGAGTGCCGAGGCGATCCGCTTCTAACGCTGTGAAGAGGGTGCGAATTGAAAGGGAAACGATCGAGGCATTCTCCCGTATGCGCGCCCACCGCCGCCGTTACACAGCCGCGAAACTTGCCGAAACTTCGTGCGTACTTGTCTACCCGATAAGATCGTGGTTCGCAGCGCAGCGATAAGCGCGCGTATCACGTACAGAGAGAGAAAGAGAGAGAGAGCGGCGTGCTGCGGGAACGCCGTGATTATCGAGCGCAGAAAGTTCCGTGGATTCTAATCAGCGAGACTGTGTTTCCGCGATGCAATCTCGCGATTGTCCTCGCGCGTTGCGCATCTTCCTTAGCAGGAGCCTGCTTAGCTGTGCCTTGAAACCCGTGAGTTCCCCGCCGTGCAGGACGCCCTGTGAATTCCTCTCGAGATCGGCGATCGTAACTGTTTCTAGGTCTGATGAATGATTATTGAGCATGCGAGAGAGATTGGTGTATCGAGCGCGCATTAGGTCACATTAATATATCGATTATAGGCATGCCGGTGTACCATTACCGTGCATTAGCGCCTCCGTTCTCGGCGAATGCGATTAAGATAAAATATGCATCCGCTGTATATTAACTATATTGCCAATAAGGAAAATCCCATGAATTGTGTATGATGTACGTTCCATGCCATTCCGGCGGCTCTGCCGCCGCCCGAGTATATACTCGTTTGCTCGGCCGTTAACCGGCTGCGCACATGAGAAAAGAGTGGTGTCACATCATGTGCTCGCACGAAGACAGAACTACTCGTGTTACCTCGTGCGTACGATGTGTCCCGGATAATGGATCCGGCCGAGATAAATGGCGCCAACAGCGTCTCGTAACAGCTAGCGAACAGGTCGAAGGCAGTATCGATATTATCTCGTAGTATGTAGGATACGAAGGTGCGAGGTGTCGTTAATAACTGCCTCCTCCCCGAGGAATGCCAACTCGGTTTAATCATCTCGCAAGCCGCTGAGCGAGAAGCGCACGATGCGCTATTATATGGATCTTACGCACTGTGCGTGCGCGTACCGCTCCGGCAATGCGCGTCAATATTCATGACTGTATACATAATGGTATGATAAACAGACCACCGGTGAATTTGCATATTAGTATCAATCACTCGGGATTAATTTCGTATTTTTATCACAGTGCCTTCGTCAAGAAATGATATTTTAGCGATCAAAAGTTATCTGATGGTTAAAAGGATCTTTCTCACAGTTGTTTTGCATATCGGATTATCGTCGAAGAGCTCTTACGTCTGAATGTCTAATTGCGTCGTACTGATTTTATATATATTACAGGACTTTTAAGGTATTGACTCTCGCATATATCTTGCATAAATTTCGAACTCTAAGTGATAAAGTAAATAACGAATCTCTCTATTTATGGATATACCGATTACCATCACTTAGCTCTCTTTATATGAGACAACCGTTCAACTTTTGAAATTGGTGTGTTTCGAAATTGGTATTGGCTATTCTGATGAGTAAGAAATTTGCGTTATGATTGAAGGTACGTATACCAATTACCGGTGGCGCGTTTGTAAATGAAAGAACACGTCAATATTCATGGCCTCATGTTCCATAATAATATGGTAAATGGGCCTCATCACTTATGGCTTTACGAGCCGCGAAGTGCCAGCGCTTCAAGAATGACATGATTACGATGGTTGATGACCCGTGCAGGACGAAGATGTTATGCGCCATGTGGATTGATCGCATCGTATGACTAAACTCATCGTGCGTGATTATGCGTCTCATCACGCGCACGTTACAAACGATTGGCGACGTGAATAATTCTTTTCGATAAATAAATGCTTCGCTAAATTTCACTGCTGCAATGCAGAACTACTGTTAAAAGATATGTAAACGAAGGAAAATGCTTTAGTATTTTTTAAAATCTTTTTTTTTTTAATCAAAATACAGCACATTTTAAGTATAAAATTAAACATTCCACCAAGATTCGCAAAAGAAACTTTCCAAGATAATGCGAGATTTATTGAATTCTCAAGCATTAAAACGATTTGTTTTAGAACGAACAGATAAGGCCGTATAATTTTTATAAGTCGTTTTTGTTAAACAGCCGTTCTTGTGGGGAATTTAGATTTCCCTTACTTTGCCGGATGTATCCCCCACAAGTTTATCAAATTTACTGTAAGTAAGATTAATTTCGTCTGCTCGATATACTACTTTTTTCGTCCGCGGGGAGTTGGATTTGCCCTCTCGTTATTTTGAGCCTGAGTGTCCTGGTACCTCATGGGGAGGATAACGCGACTCGGCAAAGCCACAGCTATTTATTATACGTTGGAAGTCACCAGCGGGGCCCCAGGTTGCACACGATAATGCTCCCAATGCACTGATGACTCATTCAGGAAGCCTCAGATGGTGCCGAGCCTGTTTCGTACGTTTCGCCGATCACGCCGCAAATACGGCGGGTCGTTTCGCTCAATGGAAAAAATGATACGGCCATTATTCAGAAAGCCGCTGGTTTGCGGAGCAAACACTAGAGATCGTTAAATTATACTTTTCTCCTGGGAGATATCAGTTTCTATATTTCCATTTAATATTTATCCAGCGTTAACGAGGCACCCTCAAGCGTTTGATTAATCATTCTATTATTTATACGTGTAATTGCGCGACGGTGCCGGATAATATTTTACATTTTTTTCATAAGACAGAAATGTCGATATAATTATTATAATATTTTTGATTAAATACATCTCCTGTTTTTTTTTCTTTTTTTAATAAATAAAACGATGTAAAATCGATTTGTGAAATGAAAGAAGACCATATATATTGTATATAAAAAGATAACCAAGAATACATGCTGAAGATCAAAAATATCCGTAGAGCAATAAGGTAGACTGTCGAGCTATTCTCAAGAAAATAATATCGAGAAGATGGTCCTTCAGTTACAGCGATGTGGCAAACCTTTGTTTCTCGCGATTGAATCGATTCTGTCGGCTTGCTTTCTTTTTTCGTACTCCGAGTTCCTTAAAGATAGGTGAAAAGTAATCATTTTTCGCGAAACACCGGACGACAGTTCGTTTTTCAGCCGGTGAGAGGAAAAGCATGTGGGTGGGTATAAGAGACAGGCGGAGGACGATGGCGACGGAGGAAGGTAAAAAAAAGGAAAGGTGGCACCGTCGGTATCTTCTTTGACAAGCCAGGTGATAATGAATTATTCAATCGGATAATCACGGCCGTGTTGCGATTGCGAATCAGTCACACGGTCACACGGTGAATGTGTGAGTGTAAAACGTACTTTGCGTATGAGCAATTCAGCATCGAAGCAGCCCACGAGAGAGGCATTCTCTCATTCGACGGTCATTAGTATTTCGTACATGCGCCTAATGACTATCGTTTAACGATTACTAATTCGCCGTTGACCTTGGTTAATTGGAGAGTCTTATATCCTTGTTAAAGACTTAATGTCTATAGTTTTAAACGACTTAACGGAACACGTTATCGATGATTTAGCATATCACAACGTAGAAAAGTAAAGTTTCCATGGGATAAATTCTCTTTTTTTTTTTTTAAATAATTGCGCGGCCTCTCTTAGTTAATGCACCGAAAGAAAAATATAATTGGAATAACCATAATTTAATTATAATTTATAGTGAATTTTGGGGACAACTGTAAAATTATAATTAATTTAAATATGCAAATTATAGCTGCTTTAACTTAATGTATTATGGTTATATATTGTGATTGATGTTATTATTTTTTCGTTACTTATTTTTTAGTTATTATTACAATATGAATAGTAGGCAAATGTTAAGAAAATAGTTATAGGTACTTACTATAATTGCAGTTGCATTTACTACATGAAAATATTTATTTCATTTGTTTCATACATATCTTGATAATTTATTATATTAATATATAAAATTATTATAATTTATAGTAAAATTTTTTCATATTTGGTAGGACTATATATATAACGTTATTATTACTAACATTAGTAATAATAACTATAAAAATAGTGCTCCTAACCAAAAATAGTGCTTCTAATTTTTTATCATGCAATTATAATCACAAATAAAAAATATTTTTTTCTTAGTGTGGAGAGTCTTGTATCCTTGTCAAAGATTTAATGTCTAGAGTTAAATTTTAAAGGATTGTGACTTAACGGAGTACATTATTGACGATTTAGCATACCGCAAGAGTGGAGACGTAAAGTTTTCGAATTCTCATGAAATAAAACTGTTTTTCTTTTAAGTAATTACACGGGAGACCATCTACACGCGAATATTGCCTCACATAGACTTAACACACTACATCATTTTCTCGGCTTTAAATCGAGAAGTATAATTATATTTAAGGTTAAGAAGTATAATATAATTATATTACGAGAAGTATATTTATATTTAATTATATATTTAAGAAAATTAAATACATGTGCACAATTCTATTACGTAATGAAAAAAGAGTTTTCTTAAAGAAATGCCATTAGCGTACGTAGCTCACAGGCGTCGCTTCCGTCTACACAGCATCGTTACACCATTCGCCGCTTTTTATAGCACCTTTCGAACATTACCACACGTAATGTCGTAAACACGCGGCAGGTCCTCGCGCTCGTAAAACGACCAATTGACATGAGGAAGCATAAACAACTTTCATCATGGACAATGCCACACTATGATGAGAGAAATAATTCCTTCGCCTCGCTTTTATCCCACTATTCTCTTCTATAGTTTGTTTCATTTTTTCATGACTAGATCAAATATTTTATGTCATGTAAACTTTTATATCAAGTACATTATAAGCAAAAATAAGTGTCAATGAGAAAATTAATATAACATTATATATTGTGCATATACATATACATATATACAGGGTTGGATAAGTTAAATTTTTTTTTCACTAACAATAAGTTAAGTTAAAGTTAACAGCCTAAAAATTTAATTTAGTTAAGTTACAAGTTAATTCATAATGAAATTAATTGAATTAAAAGTTAAATTAATAAAAAAAAGTAATTAAAAAGTTAAAAGTTAAATTTTTTTATTTCTTGATTTCAGGGTTTCAATTTTACAAATAACATTAATAGTTTTTTACGTTTCTCCGCGATTCCACAATCCCTGTAATCACAGACTTGAGATTAATCACTTTGACACACCAAATGTTTTCTGCACAATTTACACACCAGCGATGTTTGTTTGTCACACGTGACACGCGATATCCAATGAACACACACGGCTGCGACGGTTGCGTTCAGAAATTCACGGTACATTATTTTATCCTTGTTATTCATTGAATATTAAACAAGAATAAAATAATATCCAGATGTACCTAGAAGTTTCTAAACGCAGCCCAAAAGTCATTAATTGTAGGCAGGTGTGCGGCATCTTATAACGCCTTTATTTATAGTTAACTTCAAAAATGTTACATTATAAGTTAATAGTTACAGATAAAATTTAACTAAGTTAAGTTAAAAGTTAAGAGTCTAAAATGTAACTAAGTTAAGTTAAAATTATTTAACTTTTTAACTTTTTAACTTAACTTTTAACTTTTTAACTAAGTACTATCCAACCCTGCATATGTATATTATTATGTATATATATTAATTAATTAATAAGAGAAATAATTACTTTGAGGCATTTCTGCGGGACGCTCATTGTCAGTTTTACGAGGAGGGAAGTTGATTTTACATCAATTTTACACTTTATGTTCTGCTGCGCACTCGCGATATCCTTATACACTTCTCCGTGAAACTAAGACTCGAAAGGATTAAATCAGATTGAGGGTTGCGAAACGACCCAGTGTAGCCCGTGGCTGTTTGTCTGCGTCTTTCAGTGCTTCCGTATAAGCATTAAACGCCTCTTCGCGACTTTAACGGACCCTCGTTGCATTACCAGGTAATGTCGTAAGCGCGCGGCGTGCTTCTGCGGCCGTAAAACAGGCGGTCGGCACGAGATGGATGAGTGGGAGGGAGACAGGAGGGTATACGCACGCTTTTCCTCGCTGTTCTTTCTGCGCGCGCGATACTCTCGGAACGCCGCCGAGCCGCGGTCGCTCGTGTTCTCCAACGTTGGTGAACGCGTGCCGTCGGAAGCTGCGACACGGTTTGGCTCTCAGAAGGACAAATAGAAATGGCCCCCGGGGAAGAAGGTCGCCAGATAGAGGGAGACGAACGTGATAACGACGAGCGGGAGTTTGTTGTTTGTCCCGTACAATCCCCGCGGATACCTGCGGAGCTCGTCGTCTCGTTTGGACCGCGCCGGCCACCACCGACGCTCGACGCCCTCTTAGCAGTACGCCCTTCACTCAGCGATTTTGCGCAAAGCACAACCCCGTGCGGTTCTGCGGTCGTGCATATCTTGCGGTAGCGCGAGCAAACTGGTCTCCTAAGTGCAAGAATAGTCCGTTTATCTGTGATTTGACTTGCGCTACTTGCATCTCCGGCCAATTTGAAATAATATCTTTGCTAAGCGAAAGATTTTTTCAGTAATTCCTGTATGTAATAAAACAGTGAATATATGTATATGTATATTAAGAACATTATTTACCTTTATCTCAACTCGCTAATTGCGATTGCAAATATTAATTTTTTTTACATATACAATCTCTTTTTGCAAATATTTAAACGAAACTGAACACCATGAAGAATTAATACGTGACTAGATAATGACGAGGACGAATAAGCTGTTGAATCTACAAGACCACACGCATATCCGGGATAGTTGTCTGAGTTTCCGCCGTACCTGATTCGAGCGTCATCCCGTCGTTATTCCCCGCTTATGAATTCTCACCGCAAACTATGTATGCGCGTCCCTGGATACAGCTTGTACAACATGAACCCTACGGCGATGTACTCTGATATGTAGGAAGTAAAGCAAACAATAATGTCCGCGTGTAAGTTATAAATAAACTCTGGTTAGGGTAGTAGAGTTACGGCATTTGTGTTAATATTCGAATAGATCTACCTAAAATACGGGAGAGGACTTTATTAAATAAGTGTTTGCGTATTTATAATATGATGAAAGACTGTATTGTGTAAGTGAAAATCTGATATCGGATTAAAGTAATTGTTTATTGGGTCGTTATTATTAGATATCATTTAATTACATTCTTATCGAATGTCAATGAAAATTATTAGAATTCTTGTGAAAAACTTATAAATTATGACAAAATTTCTATGTACAAATAATATAATAATTTATAATAAATTATTTGAAGTGAATCTGAGCATCTCGTATCGGCGCACGGTGCTTTAACAAAACGATAAGGAAGATATGTATATGTATAAGAGCGTAGGGGCAAAGTTTCTCATCCTTGTGCGGCGTGAAGGAGCATCGTGATCTTAACCCTCATTAGTCACTCGACACCCTCGGCCGATGACGATCAGCGTCATGCGGTAAACACGACCCTACATTTCGGACGATTTAAAATAACCATCCTCTTCTTCTTCTTCTTCCTTTTATCTTGGAACGTCGCAGGTTACTCAGGTAACCCGGTAAGTTCCCAAGCGTTGATTTTTATTTTCGGGACCAGCTGGTACGCGACCGTGGCCGAACGTGGCTCGACGAACGTGTTTATGCGAAGGGCTCATTGTTAGAATCACGGTGACGGTGCATAATGAATGTTAGGGAGAAGAACTCGCGAGCAAGCAATCGCGAGTCGTCTTGACGATGATAATAAATCGTCAAGAGAACGATGACGCGAATGTTTGAGAAAAGCTCCGGGGTCGGGAGCATGAATCGGGTTCCTCGACAATGGGCCGCTGCTACTGCGTCGTGGTAAAGGTCTCCGAGTAATAGATCTTAATTGGATCCTTTGAGAAACATATTTCATAGTCAATTACCTTAATGGCCGGCATGCTTGAGCAAGCTACTAATCTTGCAAGAACCTTGAAAGAATCGTTTTGCAACATTCCTACGCATTTGAATTTGTACAGGATTTAATGGGCTTTAGAGCCATTTGTTATGTAAACGAAGACGTTCCCGCGAATAAGCGAGCGCGATAATCATAGTTTGTCTCTCTTACAAATAATTGCTTGCCCTGAAAATTTCAATATCCCGTGGTATATATTGAACATTATTTATTTTTAATAATTATTTTTAGCGACGTCGCATTTAGGATTTTAAAAGAATTACCTTTCAATTTTATCGTTTACATTTACAAATTAGCAGTGTAATCTTTCTGCATATTTAAAAGACTTTGAGATCTTTTTAAAATTATATAGAGTTGTTTGTTCTGCAGAAAGTTTTCCCCCAAACTTTTTCCTACGTGATTAACAATAAATATTCTTCAGATATCATTTTCTCCTAACACGATTATGACGATTATTTATGGTCGAAGCGAAAACTGTCGAAGTTTCACGCTAGAATCAAACATTTCGGAAATTTGAGTTTATTCCGAAGCATTAAATTTTCACAAGTTCCTATTTACGACAACGCGGAAACTGTGTCGTCTCGATCCGTTTTACTGCCGTGTTTACTCGATAAATTACTGTTTTACTGGCGACTCAAGCCTTACTGTGGCTTTGTAAGTATATTAAGGGGACTCTACACACGTTCGTTTGGGCAAAATACGCTTGGCGAAAGTTTATCTGACACAAAAACATAATTTCGGAAATTTACGGATGTCATAGTTATCCTTTCATCTTCACTCGCGACTTAGTTGAAGCAGCGTGTGGCTATTTTGTATCAACTTTCTGTGTCACGTACATAGACATGAAAAAAATTTTTTTTTTTTATAAAGTTTAAATAAATATTAGAGGTGTGCGAATCAAGCATTTGCATGGTCGACTCAAATCGAATCGAATTAAATCTGAATCAAATTTTCTCAGATTAACATTACATGTTAATTTAAACGTAATAAATATCAAAATTTCTGATTTATATTATTTTATGCAAACAAACTGAAGACCTGTTTTCGATTTACATCTTAAGGAACATGATCTTATGTGACATTTTGAACTAACAAATATTAATAATATGTGTATACACATATTATTAAATAGTTAGAATGCTTTTGAATGTTTAATTAACCTATATGAATACATTACATATATCGTAAACACTTATTTAGATAAGAATAATTGGTCACGCGGGAGATGTAAATGAACCAAATAAAATAGGCGATCGATTCGAAATCGAACTATTGTTGACACGAAATTCTCAAACTATTTGATTTCGAATCTTGCAGATTCGATTCGATTCGATTCGAATTTGAACTATTCGCACATCTCTAATAAATATTAATTTAAATTATACAGACATATTATTAGCTAGATTATAACTTGATTAGGCAAGAATCGTCAGGATATTGAATGACGGAATTCGTGGGACGTATATCGCGCTGGCCCTTTCATCGGATATAATCTAATTTCCTTCTTGCTCCCGTGAGATGTTTATATCCCGTGGAATTATGCGCTCGATTTGGATTTATAATAAAGAGCTTCGGGATCGGGATGAGCGTGGCTCATTCGGAGAGGCGCGAGGGCGCATAAATTATGGTAATCCTCGATGTGCCCAGCGGCGGCTCTCCAACAATTTAAATTCAGTTAACGTAACGCGTTTGATTTGATGCTGGCGGGCCACCTGCCGGTAAGTGGCCACCGATTTTAAGAATGAAATTCTTAACAAGCCCGTAAGATACGTTCCCTTCGTACCTGCTCCTACAAAAAAAGAAGCCCTTCGGATTCGTGACCCACAAATTAAGTAAAATATACGTTCCGTGCGGACGGCAGTTTGTGTTTTTGCTTATTGAAACGGCCTGAATCAATGACGATATTACGACACGCACAAATAATTTACTTAAAACGTGCGTGTATATAGTTAGCCAAAGTATGAAACTAATGACTACCTGTTAGTCCTATTACTTATACTTATGTTAGATGTTTTGTGATTATGAGAATACGCATGAACAATATTCTGTGTCCATTAAGCTAATACGATAGTAATTTATATTGCGTTACACTACGCCATATTCATCATATACCTGTACTTTATGGAAATTGAGTATAATTACTGGATATAATTAAAAACGCGATATAATTGCTTTAAACAATCGAAAACAATAAATTAAAATAATTACTACAATTATTGTGGCAAAGAAGGTAAGATTTTAATTGAAGAAAAAATACAAATTTATATAAAGTTCTTGTACTAAAAATGTCTATACAATTTTTTTTTATTGTCATCTAAAATAATCGCCTCTCGTCACGGCACAAACCGTCGCGAACGTTCGGCTACCTCGAACGAGAACGTCGAAAACTTTTTATTTATTGACTAATTAGTTGAATTTATTTATTTAGGATATTCTCACGTAAGACGGTGCGGCGTGCTCGTAATCCTCGACAGGAAATTACCCGGTAAGTTCTTTCGTATAATCGGAGCTGAAGTTTAGTGGCACTAACTCGCTGCCGTGGCGCTCCAAGGAGCCAATTAATTTAACGAAGTGCGCCATTACCTCTCTCTCGGTGTCGGATAAGCAAAATCAAAGGCCCGCACTGCTCGAGAGAACTCCGTTCCCTTTCTTTTTCTTTTTTTTTTTTTTACCAACGAGCAGGCAGACGGCATCACGCGCCTCTGCGAGAGAGGCGCAGCTGAGCAAGGGATTTCTCAGACATGGCGAACGCACACTCGACACAGATTCTCTCGTGTCGATCGTTTTCTTTTTTTTTTTTTTTTTTTCTTTTCATCGATCGTATAAAGCGGCGCCGGATTCCATCGCGTTCGAATATCTCAAAGCTCAGTAGATAGCATTACGCGGCTTATCAGTACCATGCCTGGTCTGTTCGTTATTGTTTGCCGCCTCCTGCATATATCGATTTAATGGAATTTCGATGAACTGCGTAAATGCGATAAAAATTTTACGATGCAATATATATTGCCCTAATGGGGACGTGCGAAATGCGGAACGGCGCGACAATAAATTGCAATCTGCATTAACAGCATTTTAAAAATCGAGTCGCAGCTGCCGAATTCGAAAGAAAGCAGGCTAATGGGTTACATAAGCTGGCAGAAATGAACGCTAATGGGGTAAACATTTCCCGAAAAGCATACCCGTTCAGTCAGTTCTCTACTTCTAGGAATAATATTTACGCAACGACTTGCTCCCATGCAGCGAGTCTGCTTCTTAAAGCAGGAAAATATTGTCGTCCGGGATAAAACATGATGCACACATCCCTCGAGTTACTTTCTCTCCGTTATAATTAGTTCACAATAAATTTACTAGGCTTACTTGCGAGCTGTTTATTTGTAACTATACTACAAATGTACATTCTGGATATTCGGTATGTATTATTTTTTTAAATCATAAAAATTAAAACTATAAAAATATACTATATAAATATCATTTTGATCTAATTCTTTTGACAGCGATATACATTGTCTTTTATACACGGAAAGAATGATCTTGTTGAAAAGTCTAAACATTTTGCTAAATACAGATCTGAAAATAATTTTTTATTGAATCATCAAAATAATTTGTTGGAATGTTAAACTGATAATTGCTATATAAAACATTTTAATATTCTAGTAATCATTTTGACTTATGCGCAAAATTATTTTGATTATTGAACAAAAATTATTTTCAAATCTGGAATCAACAAAATTGTTTTTTCCGTTATACGTGAAAAAATTTTGGAATTTTTTATTTTTTATAGTAAATGCGTTTTTATTTTTCTATTATAATTAATATTAAAATAACACAATGAAAACGGGCGGTTTAAATTAATATTGAATCTTACCCTATCAAAAAACATTTTAAAAATAATATAACTCTAAAAAAATGAGAGATAGAATTATTATATTAATACGCAATATATCACTAACTGATTTTCGTTTACGAGTTGTTTGAGCGTATAGTACTATCTGTTAGATTTGTTGCGGATTTCATTCTACGAGCTAGTCTACACAGTTTTGAAATAATCCATTCGAATAGCTGCGGATGTCATCTCTGCAACTTTTCCGCGAAGTGGTCGAATTTTTTTTTTTTTTTAGTCGTTTGGCTGTTTCGCGAAGGAATGAAACGGTAGTCCCGCTACTTTCCGCTACGTGGTTGGTTACGAAGAACGGAAGAGGAACGGGGAGAGAGTGTATAGCGAGCGGCACTTCGAAGGAGGTTTACTACGGCCGGCAAAACAATACGGGCCGTCCGGGGGAAGTTCTGTATATTTTAAAACGCCACGCGGAACTTTGGGCATAAGCATCGACATAACGACTGCTCTCATTGGAGATTTATTCGCAGAAATACGAGCGCGCAATGATGCGCGACTCGTAAACAAGAATCATCCTCCGTCCAGAGAACATGTCGAACTCAACGAAGAAGCTTTGCGAGATTTTATCGTTTTATTATACTTAATCGTCATCTCGGTTATACGGGCTTTCCTCGTGCTTTTCGTTTGCGGTCGGAGCTCGGAGTCGTCGACGTCGTCGATTCAATCCACGTTCTCGGGTTTCGTCCAATGATTAATCGACATGCTGTTGCGCGAAGTAAAGTTGATATTATCTCACGAATACATAATGTTTAAAGATATATTAATTAAATACACAGGAAGCAATGATCACAAGTGCAATGTAGACGATCAAATTTTTAACATATTTTTCGATTTGGAAATTTACAGAGGTAATCGATATTATACTGCTTGTATACTTATATATAAACATAAGTGATACGTCTTAATTCTCGATACTCTCGGTACGAAGAGATATTTCGTAGATAAATACGAGCTAATTTATTCTCTCTTTGAGACAAATTTATGCACGCAGTTTAATGCGCATCGAGTATTCTGTTCCTGTCCCAGGCACTATATACGATACTGCTTCGAGAACATGCGTCTTCCAACCTTCGTCGAAATGATCGATCGGTCGTAGCCCGCAAGCGGTATAGCCGTTTTGTCTCTTTGTACCGTAGATATCATCTCGCTGCGTATATTAATATGCTGAAATGTATAATGCATGGAAAGGAAAAACGACACTGGATGCGATGCGATATACGCATATCCCACATGTGGCGCGCGTTAGTGATACACGGTTGCTAACGAGCAACTCGATCGTAAGAGCTCATTAGAAATGAATCAATCGTCGATAAACGTTAATGAGGATGAGACGCCGACGTAAATTACCGGCGCTTCGGGCGTTGCGTTTTATAATTGAAATACTTTAGAAACTTTCTCCGATCAGAAGCAGACTAATCTGAGCGGTTTCATTATACGGATAATAACATGCAAAAATTATAAATATAAATAAGTAAAAATTAAACATATAATATCACAATAGGAATACTAAACAAGGATTCTATGCAATATATAAATATATAATTAAATAATATTGAAATCTATGAAGAACAGAGCACGGCACGAGATTGTGATTGAAATTGCGCGTTTCAAAACTGTTTACCTCTTATAGAAAAAAACAGATATCCCTTTGATACACTGATAAAAGGGAGGATTCTCCGAGAAGAATTCAATAACGTAGGTATCAAAAGATGACGACGACAATCGCTAAGCCGAAGTTGACGATTAACTACAATCGTATACCGATTGAATACGTAAACCGTCTTGAAAAGAGATCGTTTCTTCCATGAATAAATTATAAACGAAAGATATCTCCTCACGCGTTGGAGGCACAGGGGGAGGGAAAGAAGGCGAGGGCTGAAGGGCAACGGTGTACATGAACAAGGTGACAGCGGAAGTGAAGGAGGGCAGGGGCGAGAAGGATAAAAGGATGAAGGCGGGGAAATATTCTGGACGGGTCTATCGTTATGCCACGGCCCCCGCAATCAATATTGCAGGGAAAGGTGCAGGACGGCGAGGGCAGAGTCGGTGGCGGAGGTCCTGAGCTTGGCATTTACAATGAAACGAAGAAAGGATACTCCGTCTTCCTCCGGCGCCGTTTTCCTCCCCTCCCCGCCCCCCACCCCACCCCTCGCCCCGCCGTCTCATCGCCCCTCTCGCCGCTGGTTCCCCGACGCTGGTTTCTTTTCCCTCCGCGATGCACGCCGCTTGACTCGGGCTGTCGTCGAAGTTCACTTTATACCGACGTTCAACAAAGCCTTCCCGGGCCCCTCCGGGGCTTTATTAAAAATTGAGGATGCAATTCACCTCGCGGGAGGGCCGGCGGGTCCGTCTAAATAAAGGAAACCGGCTGAATGGGCGAGCTCGGTTTTTTTGCCACGTATACGATTCGTCGGTAACCGTCCACGATGCCGGAGTCTCTCGCTCCGCGCGGAGAGGCGAGATCGGCGTAAAGCACGAATTTACAATACGTGCGACGGAAACGAATTTGCGCGTCGAAACGTTCGGTGCATGCATAAAGTATAGGCAAGATCGGACGTACGCGATCACCTTTCCGATCGTCTACGGGGGCGATCGCAAGAATGGAGCGATACGGCCCGTAAGTTGGAGTACGTCTAAACTGTTCGACGTGAGTTTGTGCATCGAATGTCGATCATCGCGTGTGCCTGCGTTAAGATCTCACAACGGCGTCCGTACATTTTGCTGTTACGCATAGAATACTTGCGCGAATTGTTTGCAAAATTGTTTTCTATAGAACAAATCAGATCGAAACAATTCTTTTTTTAATTATTTCATCGTTAAAAAAATTATATCTATATTTAATGACTTCGTACCAGCTATCCTTGCTTAACATTATTATTTTTATTATGTTCAAAGGATGAAGTTATGTTTATGCCTATAGTATTTTTCTTAATAATTTAAATTTAATTATTATTTATAATCTGAGAGAGAGAGAGATAGAGAGGGGGGGAGAGGGAGGGGGAGGGGGAAGAGAAAAAGAGAAAATCTCTGAAATAATAAGGAATTGTCTTAATTTATAATTATTTGTAGATATAACAATAATTTATTAAGAATTTATTAGGAATGTTTTAAAGCAAGTTTACTATAAATTATAATGCACCCAAGCATTCTGTTATTTGTCTGAATATACTGCAGTATAATTTGCCGTAATAAAATGCTGGCTTAGTCATAATGATCCAACCGTAGAATATATGCAGCAGAAGTTACACCGGCTATAAACGATTTCTTCTCTTTCGTCGAAGTTAAATTTCTTCTAAGTGAATTATAATCAAAACAATGAGCCTCGGATCGTTCCTGTACAAGCGGCTTATACTAAAATCCCATCCGTAATTTCGCATAGTTAAACGCACTCTCGTAATTAGAGGCTTTTCATGGCGTTTCACGCATGCGGTCGGGACACTGGCGCACTAAAGCGAAGCTAAAGAGCGAATCAGGAAAGTTTTAACCACGTCGGCAGCTCCTTTTGATCCACGTTGTGTGCGATATAGTACTGTTCAGAGACGGACGGCTTTCGTGGTACTGCATTTCGCAAGACAAGCTACATTCCTTAGATCCCTTGTGCATAAAGTTCATTTTCCACTTCACCAATATTTTTGTAAATATATTTGCACGAAGCGCAGCTAGTGTTTTCTACTTTAGAGAAGTGCGTCAAAATGTAAGTTTTATTAAAGATGAAGAAATTAAAATGTTATTTAATCACTTGCTTTTCTAAAGTTTGCGATTATATAGAAGATTTATGTAAACAAACAATTTAAGACTAGTTCGTCCTTGTAAATAACAAACAAATTAATTATAGGCCAAACTAACGAGCTTATTTAAACAAGGATGACAGCGTTTTTTATTATAACAAAATTTTTAAATAACTATAAGCATTATACATAAAATGATCAACGCTATATGTGGACGCTATACGTGGTACATGTTTCGACCTAGATTGGTCTTCTTCAGCCATCTCAACGAATTACGAATAAAATATGAAATCATAATTATATATAAATTAATACGTTACATTCGTAGAGTTAATTTCAATAAAATGCGTTAAAACCATAATATATAAATTATACGTTAGTTCGTAAAGTCAATTTCAATAAAATGCGTTAAAACTGCTCATAAATTTTAACGTATTTTATTGAAATTGACGTTCTACGAATGTAACGTATTAATTTATATATTATGGTTTTATATTTTATTTTTAATTCGTTGAGGTGGTTGAAGGAAGACCAATCTAGGTCAAAACATGTACCATGTATAGCGTCCATGTATAGCGTTGATCATTTTATGTATAATGCTTATAGTTATTTAAAAATTTTGTTATAATAAAAAACGCTCGTCATCCTCGTTTAAATAAGCTCGTTAGTTTGGCCTAATCAAGATTTGTGTAGATATTTATTTTATAATAAATTAACGAACTTTTTAGCAATTCGTTAAATTAAACTTTCTTTTTTAGATAAGACGAGATTTTCTTATGTAAAAATTAAACTCGCCGTTCTTGAAGTATACTTTACGTACCGCGTCGGTCATCGTCGAATTAACGCCGCGGACGTTAATTGTCGTCGTAAAGGCGTAAGTCTGCGGCAAGTTCGCGCGAGCGTTTAATTGCCGGCGATACATAAATTCCGCGGCGCGATCGTCGTCGTCGTCGTTGCCGTTGTCGTCGTCGACGTCGTTCCAGGCTCTCCGGAGCCCGCGCGCCGCATTACCTTATCCGCATCGGAATTCCCCGCGGCGCTTCTAATTTACGATAAGTCCGCCACGTCGGTGGGGGCCTCGGGAGAGAAAAAGGGAGGGAGATCGGTGTCGAGAACCGGCGCCTGAAAGGGCGTCGAAGTCGCTCCAGGATATCCAGAACCATGGGGACTTGCGTGGTGGTTCCTCGTGGCTACGATTTCCCCTCCTCTTCTAAACTCTCGATGGGCAAGACCTCCCGCGGATCTCTCGGCCCGTCGGTCGTATCGAAAGGGAATGGGGACTTTGTCGGAAGGGCCGTAGATAAAAATTGCATTAGCATTATTTCGATCAAACGGGTCTGTTTATTCATGTTGAGGGTAAAACTGCGTTGGCGATTAGTTACTGGTTCGACAGCCTCCTCGCCGATTAGCCTCCAACGTACGGGGCCAATCCACTTAACGCGTTCCCTCTTGTTGACTTTTTTGACTTGACGCCAGAGATTATTTCGCGGCTACCTTTTTTATCGCATCTCATTGCGTCAACGGACTTGACGAGTTAAGAAAGAAGACTATATAGTATAGTAATAACAGATATTAGTTGAATTTGCGACATTTTTGAGATAAAGAATGGCTTTTTAAGTAGGCGCCACTCATGTTTTATCGTCGTCCAAGACACAGATTTGTCAGAGCTTTTATCGCTTTAAATATTTTGAAGAGGATCTTTCCCAGTTGATTTACCACGCGGCGGAAATCGATAAAAATGGTCATCCGTGTGTCGTTCCCAAGCTGTTAACCGCAACCATAATCTCTAATATCCGTATCTCCCAGCGTCGCCGATTATTTCGATGAAGTATGACCCACGGAGAATTACAAAAGCGGAAAGATATTAATGATTTACAAGCTCGAGACTACTCGAGAGTCGCCTTCTACGTCGCGCATATTTCTTACGGTTTCAAACAGAGTTTCTCTTTCTCTCTCTCTCTCTTTCTCTCTTTCTCTCTCGTTCGCTCGTTCACTCTGTCGCAATTCTGGTTTTAAGAATAATTTCTGTTGCCGTTGCTTGAATGTCAGCGCCAACCGACCCTGCGCCGCAGGGAACCTAAGGTGTGGATACCACCGTGATTTATGGCTTTCGGCGACATCCACGAGAACACCGCTTTTATGTATGCCAGCATGTTAACACTGTCGCTAATCGTGTCGCTGCAGGAATGCTAATGTTCGATTAAATAAAATATGGCGCGAGAATCTAACCGACAACTAATTGTTCGATAAGATACATCAAGAGGAATATCCACGATGTGTCCACAAAACTTAAACGTGTAGATACATAGTTATTCCATTAAAGTAACGCGCACGCACGTGCAATTTTTTTTTTTTTTTTTTTCGAATCCGGCTGAGTAATGGAACTCAGAGGTCTAAGAGTTTCCCCATTTGTGAGGTAATTTCGTAGTCATTAGAATTTTACCTATGCAGGACGTAGGACGGAATGTTTGTTTAATGTTACTACCGGCGCGCGTCCTATTTTCGGTTATTTCAGGCGGCAGTACCTACTCGAGGCCGAATTCAGGCGAATAAGTATAAAAGTTGCATCCGCCGGCGTGCTTCCGTATGCAATGCATTCGGCGTAATGTTCGCCGGTACAAATGGAACTTCCACGGAAGTGCACTTTCCGCGCGTCGCAATCGGGATTATCGTCTTCATCTTTTCGCGTAAGGGAGGAAATAGCCATCCCATCGGAAACCGTATCCACGGCGTCGGACATCTTTCTGCCAACTTCTGGCTCGCGCGTTCCGGAGGGGGGAAAAGCCAGCCCGCGCGAATCCTCGCGCGCAAACATCGTTTTCTTGGTGATAAGAGATAAAAGAATCCGGCGCGCGGCACTTTTCCTCTCTCGCGCGTTCCCATCCATTGAAAATTGACTTTACGCGACGGCGACGGCTCGATATCGCGCGCGAACCGTATTACGAATATCTCTCCGCGAGCGCGAGGAAATTTTCTAGTCACGCATATAACGCCGTGATATTTTTTACGGGGAAAACGGACGCGACGCATAAACGTCGGCCCATCTGTTAGTAATTTGTAAGACGAGTCGGGTAATTAAAAGTTTGATGCGAGCATTAAACTCGTCGGGGTTATAAAACGAGGGGGTGTTGCTCTCGCCGGCCGGTCGGTGCTGGCGGCTTTTGCTGCGGAGGAGAAAAAGCGAGAGAGGGCGACGCGACGGAGAGCGGTGGGCGAGGTGGATACATGAGAGGCGCGCGGGAGGACGCTGCTTCGATGCATACGCGCCGCTCGTAGGAGGTATGCTGCAACGGCCATAAAGTGCTTTAGAGTGCATAATTTTTTAAATATCTTTATTATGACCGACGTTCCTCGTCGGAGACAAGGCATGAGTTCGTAGCGGATGAGTCGCGGTAATTGACCGAGCGAAATCTCGGTGAGCAGCGATAAAATGCAGCGTTGTGAAACTTTTAATGACACACCTCTCGAGGTGATACATACCTCGTGCATTGCAAAGCATTTTGTCATTAAATATATAAAAAAATTAATATTGTCATGAAATATATAAAATTATGTCGTGAAATATATAAAATTAAAGATAGATTACTTATTTTTTTACGCGTGTTCCCTAATTCTTTGGTTTATTTTTTGTGTTTATATATTTGCTTAACATTATCAAATTTTATGAGAAATTAAATAGAAAGAAGTGTATTTTTTTGTCACAAAGGAATATTTTGGAGATCCAATATAATAATTTTTAATTATATAGAGTTTTATGAGTTTTATTACTTCATAACTGTATTATTATATCGTATTATATTTTCTGTGCAAATTTCTGAATAGGATATTTTATGACAAAAATATGCGTTTGCCTTCCGCTTTGAGTAATTCATCGAATCGTTTTAATTGCCCGTCCATATGGATTTTCGTCGACGCAATTTGTCGGCCGGCGGTCCTTACGATGAAAACAATTCTGTACGAACGGCTAGCTGGCATTGCGGTTTCCGGACTGCAGGCCGGAAATAGACAGTAAGATATCGGGAAAATTCAATGAAAGGGAGTTAATTACAGCTCGTTCCCGCTCGAGCTTCTCGCACGGTCGTGACATACCGCAAAGCCTGTCTCCCCTCGATCGACAATTTGCGCACACAGAGTAATATGAGCGGGTTTGAGCTTAACTGTGGGGAGGGAAACTGTCGATTCCGTGCAAATGGGACTGCATTAAGAGAGTCCGCTGTGTGTCGTTGGGATTTGTAATATGTGCGTATATCTCATTCCTGTCCAAATGCAATTTGAAACTGCAATATTATTACGCACCTGTTTTATACCGAATATAGCAAATAGATACTACAGCCTTATATGTTTATTTGATTTTCGTACTAATAGCGCGTATGATTACGGATATATGATGATGCGGCGAGAGAAAGAGAGGAAACGAGAGTGCATATTATTCGCGTTATTAGTCGCATTATTTCCTCACGATATAGCGATATATAAAATATTATATATCAGCGATACATACTTTATAATCTGATCGATTTATTGCGGGGAGGCTAACGGTGAAGGTGTTATTTTACGGCATGTCTAATGTGTGTGTGTGTCTGTGTTTTTTAGAGAGCAAACAGAGCATCCGGGGTTACTCGACCGATCGTACCTGATCGAACCAAAGTCCATAAACCGCAGGAACGAAAATAAAATCATTTAAACCGCGATTCTCGTGTGCACTCGCGTTGTTATATTAGCCCTTAATCCAGCTGTTACCGGCGCGCACACATGAATCCCATTCCCGTTAATCAAAACGTTACGGCCTATACATG
>NW_012026863.1:220973-292031 GCF_000956235.1 Wasmannia auropunctata
GGGGGGGGGGGGGTATCGCACGGGGCCGGAACCGTTAAATTCACGTACCTATAACGCTCGCAGACGTTCGCTTGCAGTTTCGCATACGACCGATGGACGTGTGCCGGCATGAATGGGCACGTCAGCGCGCACATCGTTATTACATTCCGCCTGTTCGGACAGGCCTTTTTTTCCCTCCACGCGTTAGGTGCAGATATCATTTTACGCTCATGTCGGTTTGATCATCGGCTCGTAAATTATAAAGTCGACGAACGCGTACCTCTTCTGCAAGTCCCACGGTGCATTGGGTAATATACGCTACGTACGACATAAAACACATGGAGGTGTTCGCGACAGATTTTTAAATCTCTTTTATCTCATAAGAGATACGCGAGTTTCAAGCAGAAATCTCTATCAAGAGATTATCTATTTTGCTTCGATTATTACTCAGAACAACGAAAGTTATCTCTCTCTGTCAAAGTTATAATACAGGTGAAACATGTCTGAATTGTTACTTATAATATCAGCGTTCTTTTATTCAATACAATCAGTATTAGTCTACGATAAAATTCTATTTAGACTTTGTTGGCTAATTTTTAATTGTTGTTTATTAATAAATAATATTTTATTTATTTAAAAAAGGTTTCAGATTATGCATGAAGGTAGCATGTACCTATAAGTACATATTGCAACGTGAGACTTGTTCTCAGTAGTCCGAACACTATAAGATATCAATCTGATGGGGACGATTTATGTATATTCATGCGCCTACTTCATCTTTATAGCAACCTTTATTTTTCTTGCCTAGAGAATCCTGCCAACATTATAACGATGTCGTTAAAATGCACTGACAGGACCGAGAATGAATGATATAGGTCCAGTCAAATGCTAGGCAGTCTAGGAATATCATTCTGACATATTCTACTAGCTTTTTTTTTTATATAGGCTTTAATCTAATCTATCTTTATAATATTATATGAATTAGCAATCAAAATCAAAGACATTTTATTCTAATGCTAATTTAGACATATTATTTTTAATTATTAATTATATTAGTTTTTATGGTATCAAATCAGTGTTATTATACGATAAAATCTTATTTCTTTGTTTAGCTAAATAAGATAATTTTAATTTATTGTTTATTAATGAACTTTATTGATTTAAAAAAGATTTAAGATTATGAGAAGTAATACATAGTACTATAGTAGTTCTATGCCATTTAATGAAACGCATGATTAATATGCAAAAATTATATAAGATTATCCCTCATATACATATGTTATCAGATATGTTAATACACGTGTTTACTATGCACGAGAACATCACGATACTGGAATTTATTGATACTATAATATTGTTATTAAATCGTGACGATATATCTCAGAAAAACGCAAGTTGAATAATTTATAAAAATATCTTTTTACAACACTAAAAATAATTATTATAATCGTCTTCATATATTTTATGAAATTGATTGCTACACTTCTACGTATAGGAGAACCCCTAATACAAATTTTTTTTCTTTATTTGTCATTTATTCATTATTTCATAACAAAATCATTTTTGTTTGATTTTATTTCTAGGTTTTTTATATTAATTTTGCACCATAAATTTCTTATGAGAATGAAACCTACCGACAAGATTTGGCACATAAAACAATATTATTAAAATGTATAAAGAATTCATTTCTATAAAAGACATGACATTCTCGCATCTATCGAAGTTTATTGTTGTCGCTTTTCCGTGATGCCGATTTTGTCATTGCGCTTACCTGCTTCGTGAGTGGTTGTCCTCGCATATTTTGATAGTTATGCACATTGAGGAGTTAACAATGTAATTATAAGCGCATTTAAGCGTTAAATATCGAAGCGCGCATCTGTGTTATTTAAATTTCACAAAAAACGACTCACGAAGTATAAGTTCTTTCACTGCACGTAGTGCAAAAATGAGTGTACTAAGCACGTATATCATCTTGTTATATCATTAATAGTTTTGCAAGAATCTCGAGGAATTGTAAACACTAGTCTTATATACGTATAATAATTTCTGCTGTCGTCAATAAGATGAAAAAAATCATTGGTATATGTTGACACGCAAAAATGTCAATAGATACTTCGACAAATTAAGTTATTCTAATAATTATTGATAGCATTATATTTTTATAAGAGTAAACAAGTAATTTTTTAATTCGTAATAATTTATAAATAATTATATCATTAAATTTTGCTTTATAATCGAATTTTATTAATTATTTTCCATGTAATAAAAAGAAACCTGAATAAAATTTCTTTCATGTATAACAACTGTTGATATACTTATATATAACAATTGTCGTATTTATAATATTATTTAGTTAATCGGTTACTATTCTACTAATAATATTCTCTAACTGGGTATTACTGATATTTATTACATTGTAATTTACATGTAGCAGATATACCTCAGTTAAATCCGTGGTTTATATTGCTTCAATCTATTATACACAATGTCAGGGATATTTACCGTGCAGCTTTGTCTTTACCAGCACCTTAAACCCATTCGAATAATGACGTCGTTACGACATACTGACGAGAATCACTGCGGGTAACGCGCGTCCAGCAGCGCGTTTCGAAATCTAAGACAAACCCTCTAGTACCGTTTCTCGCGGCAGTCCACGGGGCGCTTTGTTTCGTCAACCACAGGCAATTTGTTCGTTTGTTAGTTGTGGAAGTATCTTGTCGGTCTGAGATGCCAGCGTAGACTCCTATTGGTGGCAACACGGTGTGGTACAACGAAGTATTCGTGAGAGGGGTACAAAGTGTCGAAGGAAGAAGAGAGCGAGAGAGATGGAGGGTGAGCGGACAAAGCCGTCGGAAGAGAAAGAGATAGATAGAGAGGGAGAGAGAAGAGAAGAGAGAGAGAGAGAGAGGAGAGCGGAAAGAAAGACAGAGGGTGATGGCGCTTAGTTCTCGAAGTACAAATTAGATTATGCACAGTGTCGCCGCGGGGGTGCCCCAGCCGCTTGTTCGTAGAAAAGTTACAGCCCTGTCTCGTTCCTGACGCCTGTACTTGTCTAGCCTGCCCTTTCGCATAGACACCAGCCGCAAAGACCCTTCCGAGTTAGTTGTCGAGTCCCTTTCGGAGATCGGCACCACCCGCTGACTTGCTGATCTTGTGGGAGGAGATACTTTGGTATTTATCTAAAAGTATGACATTGAAACAAGTAGAAATGATTTCCTGAACGTTCCGGGGTACAATTCGATTTTTGGGGGGCTTTAAATATTTGACGCGTAGACCAAGGATCAATAAATTAGGAGATACCGCCCTTTGAAGGAAGTTTTTAAAATCGTGTGTCTTGTATTAAGAATAAAATATATTCCAAGAGACGGTTAAGTTTGAAACAAAAGCTAATTTAAGGTATAAGAATCGATTTTATTAACGACAAAAAGATTTACCGGAGGAAAAGTTGTAATGGAGTTTAATCGCCTTGTGGGAAATAAAGTGGAAGCGAGATTTCGCCACACTATTGACCTATGAAGGATAAAAATTACGATTGAGCAACAGCTTCGTTAGTTACTGGGCGATAGGTATAATGAGTTATTATCGCAAAGTTATGCAGTTTATTCAATCGGCTTTCTTAACTGTGATAAAAATTAGGTTTTGTTTAGGTACAAGTTTTTGATTAGAACATTTTCATTATAATGTCTGTATGAGAAACATACGTTTCGGGAATATTATTTTATACAACTATTCTAACGACATGACAATATTTCATTATTATGTTACCTATTTAACTTTAAATATATCTTTCAGCGTATTAATTTTAACAGCACCAGCCGCTAGTAAAACGTAATTTTAATTATCATGCCGGCCATCGTTGTAAATGACAAACGGTATTTCAGAGGTTCGAGCTTTATTATGATAATATTACGACAACACCTGACGTAGTAGATCCTGATGGTTTTGCGGAGTTGATGTGTATTCCCATTAAATTGGTTAGTTAATATCATGGAAGCATGTCAGGCCATGAGGCCAGCTTATTTCCTTCACAACCCAGGCTATTAACCCAGAGACATTTAGTTTGCGCGTAACCTTAAATGAATAGTTCACTAGCGAAGATGCCTATCGTTTATTAAACGGAAAATATATTTTACTTGAAGTGATTTCATAGGAGAATATTATTTTCGAAATTAAAATTGTCAATAAATGTAATCATGACATAAAAAAATATTAGTTACTGTCTATACAAAATACGACGAGAATTAATATACGCGCCAAGGAATTTGTGGAACGAATAAATCCTTTTTAGTAAGCAGCGTTATCCCCTACAATTCTGTTTACGTTTTCCGCGCTAACATCGACCGAAGGGACGGCTACCCTTCGGCTGAAGTTCAAATAAATGCTAACCGCATTATATATCCGTCACGTACCATTTTCGTCGGGTAAGGGAAATTGGCGTGGTCCCCGGCAATATTACTTCGATGCCATTAGTTTGCATCGGCACAATAAGAAATTGCTAATCAATTTGATGGGTACCGTCGTATGCCATTTGTCATTTATATCGAATTATGGGGCTCGCAACTACACACAACGGGGAGGCGATAAAAAATTATATTCCGCGCGTGTATACACTGCAATCCCGCGAGATCTAGAAATCAAATTTTGCACGCTCACGTTGCACGCGGTATCATTTTACAACAGATCTGTTTTACTTTTTTTAAAAGCTGATCCAATCAGTATCTAATCCGCCGGCGGGTCTCGCGGAGGGGAGCTGTGCGCGCCTCTTCTTATCTCTGATCCCAGCTTCTTCCCAGATCATAGGCTAAAGCCATTAACACTTAGCGAGGCGATCCTGCTTTGCATGAAATCGAGACGAGCGCGCGTAAGCGCGCACGTCGGCTCTCGGGGTAGAGAGACGTCGCGCCGTCACCGCCGCCGGCGCGAATAGAGAGACGCGCGCGAAAGATCGATAGCGCTCACGCGTCGATTTTATAATTCATGAATTCATAATTCGAGCACGCCGCTTCTCCGGCACCGCTCTAAAACGGCACCCTGCGTATATATATATGTATATAGGTGCTTCTTGATCGGCGAACCGTCGTAACGCTCCGAGGACCTTAAAGCTTTTATTACTTACAAACGGCAGTAATTCACTACGGCTGCGTCAGTACTTAACGGCATTCTCCGCCGATCGCTGCAGCGCGCAGCGGCAGCTGCGTCGGTACTGAACGCGTCCCCGCGCGCACGTCCACCGCACTTCATTTTATTAGATTATTAATTAACAATTTCATTTACGTCGGTCCGACGATCGCCGGCAAGTCGTTTGTAACTTTAACCGTTAAAAGTAATAGGGTCGACGGGAAGTTTGCAACGATTATAAGTGATGATAATTGCCCGGCCTATGAAATTCGATCGGCTTTAGCGGGGCATACGGTGAGCAATAATATTGAAATTTAATAGCGAGTAATGGAACGCGCGTCGGAACGATGTAACGTAATGAGGATTGTTCTTAAACGACGATTCTAGAGCGCGACGGGCGAATAGTTTAAAATTACGATATTGTGACACGCGTTAGCCCGAAGACGTCGTTAAAAGCAGTTTTCGATGTACGGAGCGCCGCAATCCGGAAAGCATCTTAAAATTTTTATTGGTTACAAACAAGAGTCATAATTCGCTTTAGAACCGTCGAATGTTTGCGATCTATCTATTTGCCCATGGGAAATAGTCCCGGGGGCGCTAAATCCACCGCATTTAGATATTCCCACGATTCATCCGCGTCCTCCCATAAAGTTCGATGGCCCGTGAAGAGCCAGCTAGCAACCCTCCTTAACTGGTTCCACTCTTTGTCTTTATCTTCAACGAGGTGAGCATAATGCGGAAAGTCTCCGTCGTCGTCTGGTCTCGGTACGATAGAAACGCGGCACGATAATTACCTTGTTTCCCTTGGATTTCGTTCGAGTAATCCGTATGCTATACGAGAAAATTGAGCCGCCGGCCGATGAGAAAGTGTCGCGTATACACACATTTATCTGCCATTTGTTTCATAAACTTATGTGCCACGCTACTACATAAGTTTATGTAATATTTATACGTTCATCGCTATTCGTAATGTTATGTCGATGGGATTTAAGGGCTGTAACTTTTAACAAAGTATAAGGTCGCGCGGAGACTCAGCTGTCCTCTTCCCTGCATTCCGCATGCATCGTGTGAGGCAAGTTCTCATCGATCTGCGAAAAGACATTTCGCGATACGTCTTGGGATAGTGACGCGTTCGCTCAAGAGTGAACACGTATCGCGGCCTGTCACATGACAAAGTCCGGTGCACCAGCAGCTGGAGGTGACAACTTATTTCCTTCGCGCCTTACTCGCGCCGGTTCCAGCTCGCCCCCCTTTGTTCCGATGAATAATATATGGCGATGGCTGTCTGCATTGTTTTGCGTATACTCAGACGCGCGCGCGCACGTATGCACCCTGGGCACCGGATGCTGCGCGTGCCCCCTCCGGCGTCTATGCGATTTCCCGCTACGTGTCCGCGTATATAATGACGTATCCGGCCTGCGCGTAAGGAACTTTGGCAAGTCTCGACGCTGACGATATCAAAAGCACCGACAGCCAACAGGCAGACGCGCTTCGCAGAAAATTTCGCGCGAAATTTTCGTCGTAACCTTGCTTTACGTGACGGACATACGTTGGAATACTGACACGACACCTCTTCTCTTCTGGGCGCCGGTAAGCCCGAGACGGAGTGCACATTGTATTCCACGCGAAATATGATAATGAGGTAAGGCTTATCGACGCATCCACAGAATAAATTAAAATACTTTTGTGACTAAAAGTCTCGAATTTATGCATTCACTTATTTCTATATTGAATTGAATAAAAAGTTATTTTTTTATTGGATTTCATAGAAATTTTATATCAAAGAAAAAGAAAATGAGAAAAAGAGATGTACGTTATAGCGCGAAAAATATCTCGATCGACTCATTTTTCTAAATAATTTTTTTAAACGATTTTCTAATAATAAAAGTTATATTTTTCCGACTTATTTCGTGCACGGCGACACGCCTTCGTATATCTTCGTTAGTTTACACCAATGCTACGTGACGCGACTTCTCGAATTATCCGAAACACAGAGTTGAATTCGGTACCTACGGGCAACGTTGAATTTTACAACGGCAGCCTCGGATAAACCGAGATAAACTTCGCGCTGTTTCTCTTCCCGCCCTTCGCCGCTAGATTGCTTCCATCCCTCCTCTCTCCCATCGGCATCTAAAGAATTCATAAGATCCGAGGAGGCATCCCTTTCGCGGTAAACAATCGTAAAACACGATCCACTCTTCTCTTTATTTTTAGTTTGAGAAATACCTCGATCCGGTTCGCGGCGAAAGAGTCGAAACGTTCTTGTGGCGAAATTAAAAATATTTTCTCGTATTTCGTAGAAAACTCACGCGTCTCTTTGCGATCTCTTCATTGAGCGACAAGTTTAAACGAAATTATCATATAATACATTGAAAAAAAGAATCTTATAGTATGGCAATTATAGTGTGGCGATCGCCACTACCCTGAACTTAGCCTGCGTTTTAAAATATTCGTTACATATAAAATCCGCGAAAGACACGCGAATAGACGTTGACATGGTAGGATCAGTTGTTCGCCACACAAAAAGAGGCCAATATAGCATTTAAACATGATGACATAAACACGTTGTAGAGAACAAAGCAAGGAGAGACAAGACGGGTCTAGCGACTGTGCAAGGAACAAAAAGGAACGATTCGGCTGACACACTCCGACGTGAGCAGACGTTCGGATTTCTGTATTCTTCAACACGAATAAAATTGGACTTAACCGACACACGAATCACATTTTAACATCTTATTATCCGAACACCATCCTAGCCAATGAAGTAAAAAATAGATTTAATCAGATTCCGATTAGATATTCGCGACTTACGCAAGTAATAACTAAAGTAGCGAGAATTATTTAGGTACGAAAAATTAGCTAAAACGGATAAGTGATTAGTAAGCACTGCGATACCACATATGTTTTGTATTTAATCAATATAGATAATAGGGACAGAAATTATATCTGAACTATTTGTCAAATTTAGCAAGAAAGTTTCTCTATGACGTTTAATCAGTCCAGATTCCAATCATATTTGGTTATGAGAACTATATTTTTTTGCATTCCTATATTCTTAGAATATTGCTGCTATAAATTCTACGTATGACAGACAATTTTTTAGTAGATACAAAAAACAGCGATATAATTTAAGTGTAATATTTAGAATTCTAGCTGGAACAGCGAAACATTTCCCTGAGTGTATCGTGTCTGAAATTACAAACGCGAATTACCATAGCTAATAGAACCTAATAGAACTTTATTCGTGTTTATAAAAAAATGAACGTCAATGATTAAAATAAATGAATGCCGAATAACTTGGTAAGTTATACTTACACATAAATAACCTTTTTTTATCAATTAAATCGCGAATTTAAAGCAAGTAAAATTCTGCTATCAGTCCAATATATCAGGTAGACATATTTTTTAAAACCACTTTTTTTAGCGTTTGTTTTGACGTCTGTCCCGTTTTTAATTATTTGATATTTCCGGGCGATATGTCAAACTAATATAGCACAGGTTCTATCATATTTTAAAAATGTTTTATTAAATTACAGTGATGTAGTTGATGAAACATTTTCGTGATTGTGTAAATTAAAACTATTCATTTATATTTTTACGATTTAAAATAATTGTGTTCAAAGTGTTCAGAAATTTTAATTAAAAATACTTTTTAAATTGTTCTAAAATTCTAGTAAAACAATTGTATTTTCCTCTACGATGACCATATCAAATTATGGAGTAATCGCATATTAACAATTAATGGGAGCAAAATAAATATTGGTTACAGAATTAACGGAATATATCCAATGTTGTATTGATAATAAATTGTTGAAAGGAAGGACATAATACTATTGAGAGCGGATAATCAAATAGCTGCTCATTATTGCGGCAGAAACGCAATTGATCAATTATATAGTCGAGCATACGCAACAAAGTATCCGCAGACAGATGCAACATAGTCGTTGTTGCGGTCACTGTATAAATGTTTCTCTCTGTACACAGTTGCGCTTGGTAATTGTTCCTATTAATAAAACTTCGCGACAACGAAGTAACATAATTTAACTTGATACTGAATATTTCATTACGATATATATATATATATATATATATATATATATATATATATAATTTAAGAGTCACCAGGGAACAATATTGGCGTTGCACTTGTCGTGTCTTTATAATAAATATTTCTCGATTACTGTCTGGCTCTGTCTTTCCTTTTGACTGAAGTTCCAAGAGCCGTCTAAAAATTTCATGCGCGGCTCTTTACATAACAAGCCGGATGCGCGTGAGTACGTAACAGGAACAATGAAGAAACACAAAGAGCCTTCGAGTACACGTAATAAAGTGAACGTTCATTATCATCGCGGGGGTCCGAATTGATCAATTATACGATCGAGCCTAGGAGCAAAGTGCCCGCACTTGAATGCTCGCGGTCGTTGCGTAAAAGTGCATCGCCGAGACACGCGATTGCGCATTTGTTTACGACCGTCACTTCAGGCCGCGCCATCCGGTCGTCGGGATGTGAAGAGCGGACGCGATCCCACGCGGGCCGTCATGTGCGATCGGCGATTAAAAGGATCGTCATCGCCGGCCCTTGTCCGCCCGAGCGCGTAATTCAGCTGGCCAATTCGATCGCGACGTCGCGCCGTCATTTTCGAGTACAAGCCGTCCCGGCACAACTCGCGGAGAGTGGCTTGGAGAGGATTAGCCCGTCGGTTCGATTTCATCGGATCTCCTCGTGGCTGAGCCCTAGATGTCATCGCCAGGAAGGTCGGGAACATCGAAGATCAGGCGGGAACGATGAAGGGATGTCGCGGCGCTCTCTTGTTTGTGCCACATCCACTCGCGCTTTATGTCTGTGAGAGTGCATTCGTGTCATATACATTTCACTAGCATCTTCGAGACGAACTGAAAGTTCGGGTTTATTACCGGTTGCCTCCTTGTGCAGCTAGAATATTCGTTAGAGAGGATTAAGTTTTGCAGTAATTCTCATGCATGAGAATTACGTTATGTATTTTTCTTATTTATAAAAATTTTAATCATCTCCCTACACAAAACAGATAACTGAATAATTATGTTAAGAATTAAACACGAAAGTCGATTTACTCTTACAAAGAATTCGTGTGGAAACATATTTAATGGAGTTAACACACATACACGCACACAGAGTAAATTAATCCTTCGGGAAGATTCTCCGAATGCCATGCAAAATGATTTACGTTATAAATTCTGCACAGCTATATTCAATTTTCCTGTTAGTTCTTAAATGTGATTTGCAAAACGGTCGACAATATCGCAATATGAAATTCTCGTCGTGCGTATTCTGCCATCTCTATTCTTCTCACTTTATTCAGGCTTCGTCGAATAAGACGCGCGGGGGATCAACGCGCGCTTGTGGGTTCAACTTCACCCGAGAATAAATCGTCTGCGGGCGGCTGCGCGCTGTCTTCCCAATTATAAAAGCTATTATGAATTTGCCGGGCAATTTGGCGGCTTTGAAAACGTGCCGCGCGTACGCGATATACCCAGGACGGCGGAATATCGTGATACCGGGGCTTACGCGGCTTGCGCGAGTGGTGACTTCCTTCTGGCAATTTTGCGAAGCGGACAAAAATAGAGAGCGCGGGAGGGGGGGGGGGAGAGCTCGCGCGAACGCGAGGTATTAACGATCCGTTGAGGGCGACAGCGACGGGCTCCGCGAGCGGCGCATTCTGCTCCGGCGGTGAGAATATTTGTCTTCGGACTCGCCCATTTGACATCCGATACCTCTTGACACCGACACGCCGCGTAAAGAATTGCTGGCGCCTCCGCCTCGGGGCACCGTCTGCTTCGAATTGTCTCGTCCATTTTTCTCAACGAGCCGGCGTAGAGTCTCTCCTGAAGGACTATAGCATTGCGCACCTGCTAAATGTCCAGTGTTTCCTCGTAGATACTTTCGACGAAAATAATGCCATTTTATATCTTCCTTGTACGATAATCCGAACGAACTAATATATATAGCGTGCCAACATGATCATCTATTAAAAATGCAGGCTGAACTGTTAACAAATAATTGTTTGTGATAAAAGAAAGGACTCTATTTGCATTAGGTGCAAAATTGATTACGTTTGCAATTTGTGATTTGTTTTCTCGATATTGAAGAACAAACTTTACGATACTATTTGCATAATTGTTACGGACGGATAGACCAAGATTTATTCCCACAAATTTTACGCGGATTTTAATACTCGGGTAAAACGTAATGGCGGCAGATTAAGGGATCGTGCGGCTCAGAGTTAGCGATTAATGTCTCTAAAGCCTCACACGATGTGAGGCTAAGCCTCTTAATTCTCTACCCTTTCATGTTACGAGGCGTAATTGATACTTTCTCCCCCCCCCCCCTTTTTTTTACGCTCACGTTTGTAAGCACTCGATCGTTTATCCGTTTAATTGCTCGCGAAGCAGCTTCGGTCTGTATTCTAATCGTTCTGACCCCGGCGGAGCGTCGGTCGATCGATAAAATGTGGTGTACGAAATTGACCTCAGAGCGTGGTGGCGTAGTAAAGCTTATCCCTCCTCATAATTCAGAGTCCTAGGCGAATTTCAGGTGCCGTGGCACAAATTGTGCTCGCGTCGTACATTATGCGTCGAACCCCGTGATTTCGCAGTTCCATGTACGTCCCTCACGCACTCACACGCACAGAATTCCAGGAGCACGCGATTGTGAACCTCTCCTCCCCCCCTCCCGCCTCACGCTCCGGCATCCGGTCGGTGAAGTTCCGCCGTGGCCGACGCGACGTCAGGGATGGATTTACTTCGACGCAGCTACCTACTAGCCTGCGGCTACAGCAAACCCCCGGTTTATCGCGGCGACACAACCGCCGGAATATATCGTCACGGTTGAGCCCGCCGCCGAAATTTCTCTCCTAATCGCGCGACGACGGCGTGATCACAAACAATTACCGCAGCGACGTTGAGAGGCAACGTACGGGCAGTAGCGTTTGATACGATCCCTGCTCTCGAGTTATGGGGATGCAGCGAAAACAATTGTCGTGTCGCGAAATGGAAATTCCGAATTCTGAAACGGAAACTCGCGCGGACGATTAGTACGATTACCGTTTAATACAACACCGTATATATTCAAAGTCAGTGAAGATAGTTTCATCGCGTTCTTTTCGGACCGTCGTCTTCACCGTAAATGCATGTAAATTTTATTACATGCAAACGAAGCAGGGAGACCAAGGACCTTTCATACCGATGTTCTTTTTTTTTCGAACGAAATGGTAATGTATGCGCGTCCCTGCGCACAAAGGTGGCCCCGCCGACTTCGTAAGTGGTAGGTGAACACCTAATCGAGGGCCAAATTAGGGCGGGCGATAATCGCGGCGCCAGTGCGGAACACGACATGGCACAAAGGAACTCCTCCGTGCGTGCCACCCCTTGCGTAGGATTCGACCGTAATTTCGAATGTGATGCAGCAGTATTTTCGGAGGCGAGACGCGACGTATTTGCCGTCGCAACACTTACGCACGGTAACGCGTTGATGGATGAGAAACAATAATCAGCGGTTACAAGGGCTTTCGCAGGAAATGTATTAGTGGACTTACCTTGCATTTTCCTTGCTTAGGTAAAGATACTCGATCGTGACTTATTCTTCCCTGTAGTATCTAACAGCTAAATTTTTCAAATGATCATTTCGGCGGCGGGCTCAACCATGACGATATATTCCGGTGGTTGTGTCGCCGCGATAAACCGCGGGTTTGTTGTAGCCGCAGGCTAGTAGGTAGCTGCGTCGAAGTAAATCCATCCCTGATGTCGCGTCGGCCACGGCGGAACTTTACTGCCTATTTTAAACGTAGAATTTCTTGAAGTATTGACATATTATTTTAGAACATAAAAAGCCTGCTTTTGTGCTAATGATGTCAAAAAAATAATATAATAAATGGTAAAAGCGTATAAATTTTTATGTGCAATTAAAAATATATTTAACATTTTGATAGTACTTACCTTTATAATTGCAAAGTCGATAATTTTTTATTATAATTTATATTATTTATTTATATACACATTACTTTACGAAAATATAAATAAAAAAATATATTCTTACGTATTATCTTTTTTGGAGAGGCTAGATCTATCTATTTGTGAAACATGTTCGTTCAGAAAAATCAATGACTGAATAAGATAAAACGATAAGGTATTGGCAATCTTATATGAAACAGTATTATAGACGAAAAACTACATTGGCAAAATGGTGCTTTTATGCACCTAAGCTTTAAGATACGACTCGCTAGACAAAATACGAACTCGATGAAAGAAGAGTGTATACACAAAGAGAAAGAACAAGGAGGGGGAAGAGGCACGAGCCTCTTCCTTGGCTTTACATTACGTTTTCTCGAAAGAAAATGGTTGAACGGATGAGGAAGGGTAGAGACGAGAAGGAGAAGGGAAGGGGGGGGGTGGGAGGGAGAAAGAAAGAGAGAAAAGTTGGAGGATGAAGCGTAAAGCAGCGTGTCGAGGGCAAATTAAAGAGGAACTTGCGAAAAAAAGAACGGGGGGTGGTGAAATGGAAGGGAACGCACAGAGTGCCGCTCTCACCCTCGAGTCATTAAAAACGCGGTCGTCGTTCTGGCCATTAGAATGACAAATGACGTCGTTGACGGTGCCAAATTAGTACGATGAAAGGACGACAGACACTGCGAAAGCCCAGCGTGACGTGACCTGTACGCGGGTATGTTAGGCAGAGTTTGTAAAACCTTTAAAGTAAAGGTTTTTTACCGTGTATATTCGCGTGTACTCGTTAGTAAAACAATATTGGGTACTGCCTTCGAAAATTATTTCAGTTTGAGAATAAATTATTGTTATTATTGTTACTGTGAAAGTCACGTAAAAATGTGTCCGTTAATTTAATTAAAATGCCAAAGAGAAAGAACGAAAAGCTAAACTTCGAAACATGAGTTATTACATAACTATATAGGTATATTATAATCAACATTAAATTTTAAAAATTCTACAACTTGTTTATTAAAATATTAAGAATTTTTAATGTAAATTTTTTACAGAGTTGCATAACTATATTGTGATCAAAACTAAATTGAAAGTCTACTGTTTGCTCTATAATATTCATAAGAATTCTTTAATGGTGGCCCGCACTTTGGTGCTTTGAAATACGTCGCTGGCTTAATTCTGAATTTTCAGAACGCTAGATAGAAGTATAAATCACTTCAGAGAATAGCTAATAAACAGATTCAGCAGATCCCAGTTGGGTTTAAGTATCCAATGCCTCGTACCTTCAATGTATATTCATTTATTAAGATTAAAGAGTATTTATGGAACCTCCGGAGAGTTTCCAATTAGGCGCACTAGTCATTGGATTATTCCACAATTACCTAGAAAATTGGCTCTCAACAAATATCCATTGCAGTCTGAGAATTCTTTATTGTATTTATGCGCGATAATGCAATTGTTGAAACTGACTAAAATAATTGTTCTCATAATCAAGATTGACACACGATATATGATATACGGCAATTTTTCAGAAGGATGTCAGATAGGATTATAGGAACATTTTTCCAAGGTAACGAAAAAAATCTCGTAAAACCGTCTTCGCTTCGCTAAAAGTTTTATTTCATTCGTCAGGCCAATTAGCCCGACGTATCTGTGTGTATGACTTCGTGTACGCATGCGTGGATGTATTCCTGTTGTTCGTGTACTGTATGCGTTTACGTTACACACCTCGTAGTCGCCTACGTCGCAATTAATATAATATAATATGTATAGTTTTGTTTTTTTTTTATCTATCTCGATAGCATACAAAAGGATACAGGCACACAAATATCAAATATGCATCCGGTACTCGCGTTATGCTATTGATCAATATAATTACACTCACAATGGTACCGCCCCTTCGTATTCCGTCGTTTTACGCTATATAATACAGATATATACAAATGGTCGCTCCCGCGCATCGACGGGCGTATTTATAATACGTTTACACATGTATGTATGTATAAATTACAGTGTTGCTATATACATCGAGAGATTATGCGGCGCGTTTAATACCTTCGGGGTGGCGGAAAGTTTCCTATTATCGCTTGTGCTAAATCTATTGATAAACCATCATCGTTGTCGTTGTCGTCGTCGTATCTGCTCGCCGCGCTTTCTTCGACTTTCTACAATACAGTACAGTATACAGCCCAGACGCGAGGTATTTCACGATCGATCTTTTATATACACGGTGGCCGCCCTCGACGAGAGTCTCTCGTATAGAAATCATACGTGGCCGAACTCGTCGTGCAGTCCGTATAGAGAATTGTATCTCCATGAGAATTGCGAGATAACAAATAACACGTCAGTGATCTTATCACGCGCATTAAAAGTGTTTTCGGCATGAATATGAGGGGGGGTAGGGGGATGGGAGAGAGAGATTATTGCCTCAATTTATTTTATGAAACGATTTATTTTATGAATTTTATGCCGTCTGTTTAATTAAGGGGAATCGCATAAATAAATTTTTGTGCAGTTTCTCTCGGCACGATTTGTAAAAAAACCGGTATTAATTGCGACGTGCCCGCGAGCGTAATGCAGCTCCGAAGATCGATCGATCAAAACGACCTCTCTCAGGTTGGTCCATTTCTTTTTTTTTCTTGCTCTCCCTCGTATAGAGGTCGCATATATACGCGCGCACGCACTTACGTGTCGTCATATAAAAGACGGGCCAGTTTCCCCCCCCCCCTTTCCGTCTGCCGCGCGCTTCCCCGTCGAACCCCGTGTCGGTTCAACCGGAGCTTCTTCCCGCATTTCTCATGTCAGATAGAAAAAGGGCTGCATGCGTGATTTATGCCCGAGATTTTTCCCCCGTCGCATCGGGCCGCGCCGCCGCGTCGTGTTCCTGTGCACATTGTATGTACCGATGCAGAACCGATCGTGTCGTATCTCGGTTATATCGGCGGGCCGTTGCCGGTATCGTTGTATATATCGCCCTCGACACGGCGGCCGGAAGAAAACTTACGACTGGCGTAAGAAGTACGTATACCGGGGGCAAGGAACCCGTACGGTGCCGAGACAGTGCTGCTATCTCCGATACCACGGGAGCGGCGATAAGAATTAGCTGTTGTAACATGCGCGCGCGATGATCCGCGAGAGAACGAATGAATCCCCTTTATGCCCCGAGATTATTAACGTTTCTCTCGTTGCTGACGAGTATAACTCGAAATTACGACCATGTCCAATTTGACTCCTAGGAGGTAGATAATGGCATCCGGTTCTGCTCGAACTAGTTCTAACGGATCGGCCGGTCGGTACCAGATGCCATTATTTACGTCCTCGAGGGGTCTTTGTATGTTGGTGCTACTCGAGAGACCGGATAATCTCGCGCGCATTGTATTTAGCAATCGCCGTTTTCACCGTTCGGTTGCTTTATATTGGAGAGCAGTAGACTGGAGTCGAAACTCTTTCTTAGCTTAGAGCAATTTACCAAGGAAAATGATAAATTTGGCTGAACACACACGGTAATATTAAACAAGTGTAACATACACCGTATAAAAGTATAAAAATGTTAATGAAAAGTTATGAAAAGATGGCGAGAAATTTACGGACGATCCCAGAGAACGCGATCGCGTCGTAATAAAAAGACATTAACTGGCACTGTCGGCAGCTTGTGCGGTTTCATACAAGTATAAAAGAGACATAAGATATCCCCTACGAAGTACGCCGTGAGCAGATACGAAAGTGTCTTCCTTCGTCATCTTTATCGTTTCCTTCGCCGGGGAGAGGATCTCCCTTTAACTCTCGCGCGCGTAACTTCTTTTTTTTTTTACACAAACTAACTTTCCGCTATCTCGCTGTCGTTTTCTCTCGCTCTTACCGATTACTGATCTAGCTCGCCCGTGACGTGTGCGTCGCGCAGAGCGCGTTCACGTTCGCTTGAGACAAATTGACGATTATTGCCAGAAGCGGACTGTCAGCGGCTGGAAGTACGAGAGATAGAGAGAGAGAAAGAGAAAGGTTTCGAGGTACTCGAATTTTCCGTGTCGTGGTAACGATAACTCGGCCGAATAATCGATCACGGTGCCGCTGAGCGAGAAAATTATCGAGAGCCGTCGACGAAGAGGAAACTCGGCGAGCACGACCTCGGCGCCGATCTCGGCCCTAAAAGCGGCGAAAATCGAAGATCGAACTCCCGTAGACCTTGAAGGCGACGCGGGCCATTTTGTCGGGCCCGTCGTCGTCGCCCTATTACGATAACGATAACCGCTTGTACGTGATATATCCCGCCCCTAAAAGACGACGATTATTATTGCGACGAAATTATTTGCTCTTGGTGCCCTCCCCCCCCTCCCCAACTTAAGGCGCTTGAAGAAAGTGTGTGTATATGGTACGAGGTCCCTAACGGTTAATATTTACACTCGAGAGAAGCGTTCGAAGCTGTCACTGTTAGTTTTCTCTTTAAATTTCCTAACATCCTACGTGGCGACGATATCGATTAAACACTAAATATACATAGCAATGTTCCAATCGTTGTAGACGCTTACGCGCGCCGCTCCTGCCGCGAAAGGGCGCGACCTGCGCGGGGGAACGCTCGATTAAATTTCTCCTCGACGAGCCAAACTGTCTCACGCTTAATAGAAAAACCGATACGCGCCCGCACACGAGCATCGCTCGTTCGATTGTTTCGGATAAAAATAACGGAATGTCAATTAGTATATATCGCGCGTTCCGCGCGGTCGCGGGACCCGGAGAGCGATGCCGGGCGGACCGGTCCGATGAAATGAGAGAAAAATTGAGCTTAATAGATTACGATCGGTAATCAAGGAAAGTGCGGCGGTCAATGGACGACCAAATAATCGTACGAGGGGGAAAACGCTATTTGAACGGCTCGCGGTAAAAGCGCCGAACGAGCCTTAAATTTCATGCCACGTTCCACGTCAGATATTTAAACCGGTAATAAATTTCGCGCCGCGCGCGCACACAGGTGCACGCAGCCATCGCCGTTCGTCGACCTGGGAGTGAGAAAGAGAGTCGCTGCACTTTACGGCTGCTCTTTCAGGGCGAAATTCAAGGGAGAGCTCCACCGCGCAAGGCACGCTTAAGCATATAACGTGCCTATATATATGTTACTCGCGAGAGCCGGGCTCTTTTTCATTATATATCACAATGTGGTCGAGGGTCTCTCTCATTCCTTGCGCACCCGATATCTCGAATCTTTCTAATACGCGATTTTTTTTTCTCTTTTGTTCAATTACGTACACATGTAGTTATTGTTGTCTCATCCCTGTATTGTCGGTTCCTTAACGCTGGTAATTCTCGATTCTCCTCGTTGCATGAAGGCGATGTCGGTAGAGATAGAGAAATAAAGTTGGGCTTATACAATCTATTATATGCTTAAAATTCGTCGTTCATACGATAATACGTATATTACCTTTTTTGTATATATATATATCTATATATTTTTTTTTAATTTTTTCGTATGTATACATATATATATGTATATATAAATTAAAGATTCGTCACGGGACAATAAATAATACGACGTGCGCGTGCATGGCGCAAGTCGGGTTACTGAATTATTTATGTGACGTCAGTCTTGTGTGAGGCGGGATCGAAGCTCGCTATCGTTCGCTCTTTTAAATATCGTTACGTCGATCTCGTCGCGGCTTTCCCTCCCCCCCTCCCCCCCCCTCCTACTCTCGCCCTTCCTACTCCGATGTCAAGCGTCGCGTCGCCTGACGTTCGTTCGTGCGCGCGAATAATTGAAACGCCCGCTTATTCCATCAAGCCGGTAATTAATTATCTCTTCGACCCGACGTAACGATCGCGCCATCGGATAAATATCTCATCCGCCCCGGTCGTTTTTTCTTTCCCTGGCTTGCCACGCGCGTCCTCCTCCTGGATCGATAGCGAGCTCGATCTTGTTTGCACATGCGCGCCGAACAGACCAAATCATTAACGCGACTCTTCCTTGGAAATTCGTTCGCGCGCGTTGACGTGTGTGTATAGATTCCGCGTAATGGTTACACATCGTTTGCCGTTCGGTGCCGCTCGGTGAGATTGACGGAGGAGGGGGGGGGGGGACGGAAGTGGCATTTCGCAACGTCACAAGTTACATCTCGTCCGCGAAATTCCACTTCGAGTGAAGACGAGACTTGGCAGTGTTGAAACACGACAGTCGCTGAGACTTGACACTCAAATGAGTAATTTGAAAACCGCGGACATTTGAAACCGTCGAAATGACACTGTGAAAATAATCGTAGAATTACGATTTTCACAGTGTCAATTTTCGTAGGGGAGATCGTCGCGGGAACGAATCTCGGGAAGAGTCGTTTGCCACGAGGTCACTTTACCATTAAAAAAACTGATATGCCAATTTAATACAACTTTGATTACGAGATTTATACTATTCCGTAGAAATCGTAGGTCGAATCTCCCTAAAAGAGACCGTGCTCGAGATTGCGCCTACAATATGTTCGAAAAATTCGTAATTCGTCGATGGCAGTGCTCGTCGAGAAGAGAGGGTCTGTTTCGCGACGGACGCGACCGCGCCGCGATCGCGTCGGTTCTTTTTTTCCTTTTTTTTCTCTCGATGCGCTAAACTCGAGGGGAAAAAAAATATCGTTGTAACAAGCAGGATTACGACCCCTTTCGCCGCGCGGTCGCTCACAGCGTTTACTTCGAAATATACAACGTGTTACTTTTGCCACCGGCCTTTACCTCGGGATTAACAACGCGCGTGCTTCTCACAATACCCTCACGGCACTGGAGCTATTTTACTCTGCTCCACGCTCTTGCGCACTTCCTTCCCTCCGACGCGTATAAATATTGCAAAACGCGCGTATGGAGTAAAGCGTGTGGAACGGATTTGCAAAATTCAGGACCGCGTATGTGTGTACGTGTGAATAATTTAATTCTATAAGCATTTTCTTGCAAAGAGAAGAGAGACGCGTTATACGAGAGAGACGCCAGTTTAATTTGATCGCGAAGTTGATAATAGCGTACTCATGAATAATTATTATACAAGAGCGCGATAAAACGAGAATTGGCGAAAATGTAAAACTGGATCAATGGAGAGCAACATCTTTTTACTAGCGCGACGTAGCAAAGAAAGAATATTATTACTTAATTAATTATGAATTTCGAAATAGTAATGTTGTAAAAGTTTAAGGATTATACTTGTTGGAATTTGAAATGGAACAGAATTCTGGAAGGTGAACTTCCAGTGCCGGAGGGTTCACTCGATCACGCGATCTCGTTGCTTGCACTAACGAAGAATCCATCATACCTTCGATCCTTTCGCCCTTCCGTGAATATCCTGCAGGGTGCAAGAAGTCCTTACGCGTATCTGTGCAAGGAGTGCTCGCGGCGCTTACTACTTCTGCGCTCACGTTCGCAAACTGGTTCCGGACTCGGTGGATTCGAGTACGTTAAGTTGTTGGAACCTCGAAGAGGTGGTGCGCTCATCGGGGGCGGAGGCGGCGGAAAAAAGCTCTGCAAGCACGCCTAATGCATCGGAAAAGCATATGAAACGTTTGACGCCTTCGTGTGTCCGGCAAACATGTTTCACAGAAAATATTTTCGCTTTAAAAATAGCAAGGAAAAAACAAGTTTCTAATCTTCGTTGTAATTTATTAATTTTTTAAATAATCGTTGTCAAAAAGAATATCGTTAATGTTTTTTTTATTTTTATATAAGAAACTTAAGTTACGTCAAAAGCATATGTTTATTAAATGCGAGAAAAATCGTAATTTTATTATTAAAGAGATTTTAACTTGAGATTTTTAATTCTCAAATGCGGCAAATGCATTTTATGTCTTACCTTTGCGCTACCCCTGGAGGACGATTTCGAGAACACGCTATCCTGATCGCTGCTTACACTAGGCACGGGCATTGGTACTGCATAATCGTACGTGGCATCTGTGCAGCAAAAAATATTTTTTTTCACTGCCCTGCGAGTAAAACGCCCTTTTTTCAGGCGACATATTTATTATTACATGATCTGTATTTGCTATTATAAGTTTCAGAATCGCGAGTTCATGTAGGATTTGCATTTGAGACTGGACACGCGTGCACACACGGATACAAAGGGTTATTAAACTAAGTAACGCGCGGTAGTAACAGTTGGACTATTTCGTCTATTTTGTATTTGTACTCTGAAGCATCGCGGCCATGTTGAAGAAGTTCAAGGGACTCGACTCACCAGACTGTTCGACGTTGTCGTGAAGGTCCTTGTTGTCTACAACAACCGTGCTGTATCCGTAGTACGCCGCATGAGGAGATTCCCGATACTTGTTCTCGTGGAAGGGTTCCTGGTACTCGTCAAGCCTGACATCGCCCAAAAGACGATCATTGAGATCTCGCGGTAGGGTCGTGAGCTTCGTGCCGGCGTAACGGTCGTCGAGTTCCTCGACCCGGTAGGTCATCAAGGAGGGATCCTTCTCCGTGGTTCCGTACGCGGATTCCGGCGACAGATGCTGATGATTGCCCGTCGGAATCGCGCTCTTGGTGCCCAGCGGGCTGGCAAAGTTCTTCCGCTGTCTGTGACGCGTGACTATTAGGAATATGGCGACCGCCAGCAGCAGAATTACGACGGTCAAGACGCCGATGATCACCGCCATGTAAGTCGGATCGTCCTGCTTAGCTACCGGAACTTCGGCTTGCAGCGGATTGTCGCGAGTCAAAGTTCTATCCCGCAATCGCGGAGCTTCGGTCGTGGGCGGCGTTTCTGGGGTGAAGTTACCGTGAGCGATGTCTGCAACACGATAGAAACACGTGCTGCTGAATACGGCATTTTCTAGTGCTAACTTTGTTCATCATGAACGATGTTCATCAATCGAAAATGTAAAGCAGTGTATTGATACATTTTATATACAGTGCAGGCAATAATTAATGACAACTGATAAATCGTACGTTTTTGAAATTACATGTTGAGATTGTTTACATAAATTATAATTATCTAAATTACTTATAATATAATATTTTTCAATATTTTAAATATATTATTTCGATATTACATTTAAAATATTTCCCTTTCACACTTTTTAATTTAATACGTAGAATATTAATATACATATTTGTTAGTACATTCTTACATTTTACGCATGGAAAAAGTTTCGAACGTTACGATCTTCCTAAAGAAGTTGCGTTAGACACATAAGCAATTCGATAAACGTGTTGTCACGACTTTGAACTTTCTATTCGAATTGCGAAGGCAAATGGAAGTGGAAAGTGGAGAAAATTGGAGAAGCCGTGCGTTAGAACTTACCAGAGTCAAAGGTGACTTCGCTGATCATAATCCATTTCGAGGCGAAGCTGAACTTCAATTTGACGAACTTGCCGATCCGATGGTGCAGCTTGATCGTGACATTTCTCGGTTGCTCGAAGATTTTGTCCTCCATGTAGGAGTACACGATGGGATCACCCGTGTAGTACCTGCCGCCGATGCTGAACATGACGCTGACTTCGGAGAATATCTGGAACACGATAAGAAAAAAAAATACAATGCTATATTGCATCAATATTCTCATAAGCGACGTTCTGCAACGAGGAGCTCTATTCCAAACTATCGAGCCCGATTACCGCACATGATTCGATCGGATAAAGCGCTATGTGTTCAGAGCTACCGTGCGGAATTAATTTGATCGGAAGCATACCCACCCACACACACACCGCAGGTACTCGATTACGTCCACGTAATCAGTATTATCGCCGTTATTACCATCGGTAACAGATAATTAGTTAACGGCGCGCTCCGGGATGACATCGACGGTTTCGATAATACGGAGTCTCTCTCACGAACGCGTTCCGCGCGAGCGAGGACGCGTGGAATGCTAATTTCATCCCTCGAAGGCGTAAGACAATTCAGTGAGGAGAATCCGAGTCGAGAGCCGTGTGAAACGGACGAAATCGACAGAGGAAGCAACCGAGCGAGTGTGTATGAGAGAGAGAGAGAGAGAGAGAGAGAGAGAGAGAGAAAGATAGAGGTACGGAGCTAAGACAGCGTAGGAGTTAGGGACGAAGATTACAAAGCCGAGATTATCTAACTCCCTTAGACCCAAAGACGGAGGGATGTATGGATTTTCGACGTACTGAAGCCTACCGCCCGCGGATGCGTCGGGAGAATGAGGAAGTCGACGTAGAGGAAGTGGCAGCCGCGAAGCCGTGGAGAGAAAGACGGGGGTGTGGCGGGGGGGAGGGAGGGAGGAAGGTAGTAGCTGGCGATGCTTTGAAGCGCTGTCTTTCGGGAGACGTGTCCTATCCGCGCGAGCGCGCGCTTGTTAATAGGAGAGGTCGTTTAGGGGTAGCTTCTGCCACTCTGCAGCCCCATTCGCCGAACTGCCGACTTGCCAGACTGTCGGTATTGTATTTGAATACGTGGCGTATCTGCTCTCTCGGTCGTTGCTTGCTACTATTGTACGTACGAGAGAGAAAGAGAGAGATAGATAGATAGATAGATAGAGAGAGAGAGAGAGAGAGAAGGGGAGGGAAGGGGAGAAAGAAGAACGTCGCATCCTGCTCTCTTCTCGATATTCGTCTCCGTCGGATCTTCATCTCCTTCCGCCACTGTTCCTCGATCTCCCTCCCTCCTGTTGGTCTCCCTCACGAGTCGCCGTAGCTGTAGCCTCAGCCTTGACTGCCTCTCGACGGTCTGCCCCATGGTTCTCCAGCTCGCTCGATCGCGGGCGCACAATCGGGCTCGAGCCGGGTAATGAGGCGTTCCATTCAGATAAATCTTGATACCGGTAGGAGAAGTGTTTCGTGGCCTATTATATAGGGATTCTCGCGCGGAATGATGATGGGGTGCAAAATTTTCGTGGTTAACCAGCGCGCGTATTAAGTTTCAGAACTTTCTCGGTGCGCGATGAGAATTACGTAACGAGAATTACTGTTGACAGCATGTATACTAACTAACTTCATGAGCTTTTACCACGACAAACTTACAGAATGCAATTTAATCCAATTGTGAAAATTCACAGCTGTATTTTTTTTTTTTAATTAATCGGGATTATCCTTTATGACGAAAATTATTTTGGGTGATTATCGAGTTTGGTTGAGTAAATTAAGACAATTGCAACATATTTTATCGACTTTATATTGGGCGATGTACGTCCGATTGACTCGTATAAATTTCGATAACTGTAGCAAAAATTTAGCTCATCTATGACGTTCAAAAGGCTGGTAGATTTTAAACTATTTCTTTTTCATCTCGTTATATCTAACCTTCAATTAACTCCAATATAATTTAACATCGATAAAATTTATATACTAATCAAAATTAAAATGACATATTTCGCAGTAATTTACAAATTATTTTCAATTGGGTTCGTTTAGGATTTATGAGAGCCTAGTAATTTTTCTTGAAATTATGTCTCGCTATCTCGAGCATCTAAGTGCCGAATTATTTTATTAAAATACATCTCACTGCCGTTAGCCGGAGTGTTCAGCGAGCCATTATGTAAACACTCAGGCGTAAAGAGACCGTGGGGGCGAAAAATTTTTACGGAAAAAACTGACGTCTCCGGCAAAGCTACGGCCGCTACGCCGCCGCCGCCGCTTGGTAGCGTAACGCGGATCCAGCAAGCCGCGAGTCGTTTCCTTTTTCTCCTTCCGTCCGTTTCAGCCGAACCCAGGGGCTAACCGTTGTTGCGCCTCGTTACCCATCCTACGTCCGACCTTGACTCCAACGTGAAAACTGGATTTCATGCCGTACACCGTCTCCTCAACCCCATGGATTCTTTCTTTCTTTTTTTTTTTATTCTTTGGGTGTGGATTAAAGGCTGGCGGAGGATCTTCGCGCACATTTTGCCGCGACTGTCCGTCTTTCCTTTTTACGCCTTTTTCTCCGTCCTTCGCCAGCCGCCTACTTTATTCAGCAGCCGTTTCGTTCTCACCGGTAAGTCAGTGCCGTGAGGCATTCCAATTTCCTTTCTGTACCGTACGCATATCCGTTTATAGTTTTTCTCGCTTATTATCGTACAAATATAATCTCGTCACGGTTATCCTCTCGGTCGCGAAGTTTACAGCGAAATGTGATAAATGGGCATACGTATAGCTAATAGCAATGGCAGACACGAAATCTCGAAATCGATCATCAATAATCATATGATTAATTTAGGCAGATTTTTCTAGTACTTTAAGTCTTATTAATCTTACATGTTTAAAATTTATACAAGCAAAAAATTGATAAGAAAGATATTTCTAGGAAGATGTGGACATTTACACACGCAAGGTTCTATGTTGGAAATTTATAACTTTAAAAATCTTTTGTACTATATACAGTGAAACGCAAATGTTAAATTGAAATCTTACCTGTATCTCCTTGGTGAACTGATTGCTACAGTAGATGTGAATGGCCGAGAATTCTCTGACGTTGTCGAATTCGAATTTGATCTCGAGCGGATTCCCGGATCTCGTGTCGTTCTTCCAGCCAACCCATCCCTGACTTCTGTCATAGTTGTCATAGTAACCCATCTTAAAATTCTCCGGTCCGATCTTGCCGTCTGTCAGTTGTCCCAAACCGCGAAGAAGTTGTCCGTCCCAATAACCGTCGTAAGTCGAGTCGAAGAATTCCCAATTGTTGCGCTTGTCACCTTGGGGCATCGAGTAGGAGACGATGCCGTCGTTCCAAGGGCAGCCGTAGAGCTCGACGCGCATGCAAACGGTGCGACGGTGGTAGCTGTAGGGTAGGAAACGAATTTTGCTCGCCCATATTGATGGCTCCAGTTCGTGCTTCGACTCCAGGTAGGTATTCTTGTTCCCCGCGATAACCTGAACAAACGGAATATTGGAAAAATTGGCGTCAATATTGTCGAACGTGGTTTTTCAAGAGAATAGTTTTCGTTTAATCTGCATTTTTTTGATATTCTGAAAGCTTTGACAGTTATATATTGGATTGCATAACGATGACTGTATTGATTATTGATAAACCGTTAGACGCGCAAACTATTCAAACTTTTATATATATATATATATATATATATATATATATATATGTAGGTATGTATAACAGGTTTATAAAATGAAATACAATACGATTTAAACGATATTATTCATGCTACGTGCGCGCGTCATAACTTGTTAACTTATCGGTTAATAAACAGACGCAAGATTTTGCGTCGTCGTCGGTTCGACGCCTGAGATGAATTGGCATCCGTGTAAAATCTTGATCCTTGCATCATTTACGGATATTCTCAGGCGGCGAGATAGCGAAATTTTTCACCGGTGCGCAATATAAATTGCGCCATGCCGCGCGCCGCGCCGCGCCGCAGCGTAGTATTTCCGCACAGCGTGATTTCAGGCTTGGCGCGCGTGCTCTCTCGCATAGAACAAGGCTCGTTCTATTCGATCGGTCGAGCGCGAGCGACCGTCGAAACGTATATCGCCGGGGAGGATCGGGAATTTCTCGGACGGCGTCGTCGTCGAGGGAAGAGGCCCTTCGGAACAAAGGACCTCTTATTTTCCACTTATGAGCTCGCCAGCGCCTCTCGACTCGACTCGCACGAGATTCTCACGTATGGTCGGTTACGTGACCGTGTAACCATCACCATCGCGATCCCGACAGGTGCAAACACTTCTTTATCTTCTATTTTTACCCTTTCCGCGTTCGTTTGTTCCTTCTTCCCCGTTATGCCTATGCTCGTCGGGCATTAAATAGTGTTCCCTCATTCACGGTTCTATCATACATCATGTTTTTAATCTACTTAATACGCTTAATCGATTCTGCGCACAACATGCATCATGATTAAATTTAATTACGCACATTCATTCATAGTACGTCGGAAGATCGATGGTAAGAAGGTAAATATTACAAAGAATTCGTTTAATAAAACGATTTAAAAAGGATCAATACGTACATTTTATAATAAAAAAAATATAACAAAATTTAAACTAATTAAATTGTTTACTTGAAAAAAAAATTAAGAGTAAGGGAACATTATGCTTTGTTTGTCTTTATAAAATTATCTATCATATATTTTAGTATAAGGAAATAAATATGTATAGAAATTTTTTGAAATAATTTCAATTATGTGTTATTGAAAATAAATGCGACACTTGAATCTCAGAAGACGGATATCCTCTCTCAAATATTCAATAATAATTTCTGCAAATTTAGATATATTTTTCCTTCTTAAAGCGCGTTGCGTGATTGTCTAATATAGATGCATTTTTAAGATATTCAACAGATTTGTTTTATGAACATTTAACTCATCTCTGCATCTACAGAGATTTAGCTGAAAAGTGTGAAATAACGATGAATTATTCAGTTAGTCATACATTCGTTTCTCCGCGGATCAATTTCTATTTCGTGTCTCTTTTTAGTTTTTTTATTTACTAAAAGCGAACTCACGATCGCGCGATGGGAAACGCGTTTAAAGATGATTCTCGTGACCGCGCGAACCGGCACGTTCCGCGCTGGGTGGCGCGGTAATTGGGACCGGTAGCTGACACCGTTTTATTTGCGCCGCGACGCGGCACCTGATGTTTAGCACATTGAAGCGGACGGTACCAAGGCGTTGGATGGGCAAATACAATGAACCGACACGTGAGAAATTTTCTGCTAGGCGACGGAACCGCATAGTGGGCGGTTCCGGAGGTTGACAGTTACGTGTATCGCTTTGCCGAGTGTACGTAATAGCATCCTGTTTCTCTTCTCGATGATTGTATCTGGAGTTATTCTCGCGCGTCGGAAAGCGAGAAGGAGTTAAGCTTTTTAAATTGATATGCCGCGAAATTTATTACGGAATCCAATCCAATGTACGTGGACTGTTAAATATTTAAAAAAATCATGCAGGAAAACGATGAGGTTTTAGAATCTTACGAAAAATATCTCAGGATTTAAATATTTGTATATTATAAAGTGCATTATTTTGTAACTTTTTTATGCAAAAAATCCCTATATTGAACTTGACTGTTGAAAAGTACATCGGATATATTTCGTACCGCCATTTATATCGCGCGTTCTTACTTTATAATCCAAATTTCATTATGCTCGCGACACGGTGCGACGTGACCAGCTGCACTATCGGATCTTTTTTTTTTTATGAAGATGACTCACAATTCGGCCGGTTTCGCGTGCGGTCCCCGGTGCCCGATACCCGACTCGGCGGCGAATCTTAATTCCCGAAAGATCCCGAGCGGCATCGAGCGACGAGACCAAATTACGACGGCATTTACGAGCCGTTGAGACGTGCGCCGAGAAAAATAAGTAATCTTGATATTTATCTCCCGCGCCCACGCGCTTCGCAGACCGGCCTGAGCTGAGCAGCGTCGCGCGGCCGGTCTGCTTTGTCGTGAAAGACTTCTCGTGCACGCGGCGCGGCGCGCCGTGGCGAACGATCGTCTCTTAAATTATTCTTCGACCGTCGCCGCGGTTTCTCGTCACTTTTCGTGGTAGGCGAATTCCAACGGACGACTCGAAGTGGTGCGAGGGCGTGGCGGAAAGCTACACCCATTTTATGTTAATGTTTTGTGCGTGCTGCTTTTGGATCGGGCGCGGTAGGCTGCTACCGTTGGTAGCCGAACGTCTTAAAGGCGGTGTTGATGGCTACACGTCGTCATGGAATATTATGGGGGATAAGATATCTTACGGCTTTATTTAAATGGTAACTTTCGATGGATGATGACATACGACGATTATGCAGATTTATATGTGATATATATTGCTGAGATTTTTATGATGGCATTAATGTCAATACTGAATATTTATTAATATGCTCAAATGAATATCGGTGGATCTATTAAGGCAATAATGCAAATTATCTACTTTGTCATCGGATTAAAAAGAATTATCTTCTCTAGAACAGTATTTTTAATAATCGCCGTATTCAAGACCATTGACCGTAGAATATAGATGATGACAGCCGCGTGGTTTCTATCGGCGTCCGTATATATCGGACTGGGTTATTAAGAAAGATTGTGCGTTGGATAAGCCGAGTCGCGTTGTGTAATTAAGCGAGGGACATCGCGGAGCGCACAGCGGGTGGAAGAGACACAAATTTCTGCAGGTTTATCCCTACCGCCGGTATTTTCTGGGTGGGCCCTTCCGTTCCAACAGGTACCTTACATCGCGCCACGAGCGAATTATATGGGATATGCAAATGTTACAAGATGAAAGATACCTCTCAGATATTTCATTTATTTGCTTTCTATTAAAAAAAAAAAATTGTATTGAAAGTTGCTGCATAATGACCATCAGATACCAGAGAAGAATTTTTCATAACGTTATAAAAGTTCTTCTTTATGGAAATTTAGAAAAAGAACATACAAAAAATAAGCTAAATTTTTACATTAAGTATTTCCACGAATCTTTTTTAAAAGGTTTCTCAAAGGGAAAGTAAAGTTGTATCTTTCATCTTATGACTTATAATTCATAAGATGCATACAATTCATAAGTGCATTGAGAGGCAAATGCATGTGTGCTGTTACTACTAATACCATTTTCATCTTTTTGGTAATATAAATTTTACAGTCTCGACAGTATTATTAATATCGACATTATATATGGATATTAATAATAGCAATGCTCTATTAGGAGAACTACATTTAGCACTTCATACACACAATCAGTTTAACGTCTGGTGCCAGATGATACCTTAAAATACATTCGCCTTAAAATACATATGTACGTTTATTTTGAGGAATACATAGATGGAAATATTATATATGTAGGTAGCCTCGGTATTAAGGAAAATACATGTAATACGTATGTACGAAAAGCAAGTCGCTTCGCGGCTGCATGCAAATGTGGCTCGATCCGCGCTCCTATGGATTCGACCTTCGTCAGATACACACGCTATACCAAAGGATTCGTGTATTCAGACAGGTACGTCTATGTAGGTGAACTGGAATCGTCTGACTCGCCTTGCACGCTACGACCTTCTCGTCCCTCATTTTATTGATCCACCCCTCTATACAAATAAGCTCGTGGTACCATCGCGCCTGCCAACTCCCAAGGAAAGTTACCCCGACGCGACCGGACGCGCTCTCTTTCCTTTCGGCTTGGGAAATCGATGGCATCCTCCGGCTCGTCCGAGTCGTCCCACTGCAGTCGAATTATATTTTCCGCGAGCCGAAACGCGAGCCAGGCACGCGTTAAATGGGCACGTGCCGCGCGAAGACATGAGTGATTTTACGAGGTGCACGAGGCGGACGTTTTCTTGATTTCGACACGGACTATGTCAGAGCGAGTCTGGTGAATTACGGCGAGGATTTATGGATTATTCGACCGTATACGCCTGGGAGAGCTATCTCTTACCACTTTCGCGAATCGCCGAAACTCGCGCCGGTTGCGGAACTGCCGGGTGAAATTTATTCTCGCCGGACGGGTAAATCGCGCCGGTAGCGATGTGATTATTGCGGACGACGCTAATTAAAGACTTAGGAGGTTCACGGCTACCAGTATATCTGTGTAAATTACATCACGTACCGCGCGCCCGAGTTCTCCAACGCGGCATATTACATCGGAGATTTACGTCTTGTTAACGTCACGCTTTAGTTACTGCTCGTGGCCGCGCGCGCGCACCGCAGACACCCGCGGACACAACTACAAATCATTCTCAATAATCTGCGTGCGCGCTCGGCTTTATGCGTATTGCCCGCGACTAAATTTAACCGCGTGGCTACATCCGTACGCGTAACCTGGCGGATTGAATTGCCGCAAATCGCCGTGTCGAATCAAATCGTCCGACGAAATGTCTTTATATACAGCGCTGCCGATTCGCACGATTAAATCGATCGCGACAAATCGCGCGTTCTAGATAGCGGATTATATATAATGAATTTCGCGGTCTTGTCAGTATCAAGGAATCTTCATACATTTTGACCCGCTACCTAGCAATCTATAAATATACGCCGACTACGCCGTAATGTATCGCACTATTTCGAGGCCATCCCTGACCTCCATTATTCTGGACTTTTATCGTTCTTGATGAAAAGGCCTTATATCATCCGTTTTAGCGTGCCGTACGGCGATCATTATTCGCGTAAAAGATATGCATCGGGATAACAGAGTGTATAATAAGATTCACCTCTTCGCCACGGAAGTTCCTATAGCGGACCCACTTTCCCAGTTTCGGCCTCCAGTATTCCAGCATGTACGCCTCCGAATACTCGACACCCTGGCCGTTACCGAAGCGGCCCTGAGTGCCGGTCGCCGTGATCGTGTGCACCGTGTGAAGATCGATTTCCAGCCACTCGCGCGGCTCCGCCGTGATCTGCTGCTTCGGACACCAGGCACCTCCGTGGCTCTCCTGCTTCAGCCTGGAAGAATAAATATTTGCTCTGGGATTACGGACCTTTATTTTCCCTTTCCCGCTTTCTTATCGCGCTACGATCGCCGAGGGGAAAAGAGAACTCTTCCGGGGAATCCTCCGCGAAAAGGAAAACAGTCGCCGAACGAACGTGCGATCCGAACTTTCCCGTCTCTCGCGTGATGCTTTTACGGATTCATACATTCTTATCTGCATGCAAATTCCGGGAGGGGGGAGGAAGGTTTATCATATTTCGATTCGCGATATTTCTTCATTTATAGCTTCGTACAGAAGCGTCTAAAGAAATGGCCTTTTCAGAATTACGTAAAACCTTTCTGAATGCGGAATGCACGACGTGGAGAATGTTGCGCCGCGGCTCTCTCGTAATATTGAAGTCTCTTTGAATGTTCGTTGGGATTTTGCAGCGTGCGAAGAATTCGCGCTCACATTCGTTGATAAGAAAATGCTGTTATCGCGGTGGATGAGTGCCGAGAGCGAGCGGAAACACGGCATCGTTACTCAGAGGAAATCGTATAAATACGTGATCGGCCGCGTGTCTGACGGATAACCGTCAGCTCGCCAACGCGATACGGGATGAAATTATAATTTATCGATCGAACCAAGTCCCGGATGACATGAATTAAAGATGAGCTGACACCGTCGCAGGAACGGCGGCGAAGCCACTTCGAGCTGGCTAATAATTGTATTCGCATATACCTTTCGCGAGCTCGTGTCTGTGGCATTAAAAAGCCTTTCCTGTCGCGTATGTGCGATACGGCCGTGAAATACGTATGCGGACGATTCCACGGCTCGTAAACTAAGCCGACGGGAGCGAATCTGTTTCGAATTCTTTCTGTCGTCGTAAATTACGTACGCTGCTGTCCTCGACGTGATAATCCACGAAGCGGTATTACCTTATAGGCATTTATTAATAAAGCGTGTTCACCGAGCGCGGCACGCATCGTGTACGCGTTTATTAACTATGAAAAGTTTATGAAAGCATTTCTTCGGGAATTCCCCGGCGGGATTCCTCCTGCTTACGACGCGGAGGGTGCCTCCTTGCACGAAACACGACAGGGACGAGTGTTCGGCGAAGAAAAATTTGAGGAAGGGAAGAAAAAGAGATGAAGATCCCGAAGAAACGGGTGGCGGTGCCAAATGAATCCGCCGCGCCGGCGGAACTCGTGTACGCGCGTCGTCGAGCAAAAATGTTCTCGCGCAATAAAGAGGTGAGCTACCGTCCTCTCTGAAGTGTCAGAACTTTAAGTGTTGCTTTGACGTGGACGGCAGTAAAAGCGGCCGACTAGGATTTGCCGTGTCTGTCTAAGGGCGTTTCGCGACGTGGTTGGCAACGACAGGAAGGGGAATACAGAGTGAATCAGCGCGAAGGACAGAGGAAGAGAAAGAGAGGAGAAGAAGAGCGAGAAAGAGGCGGAACGCGCGCGGAGCCGAGCAAAAGAAAGACCGAGACGCACAGATGTGGTTGGAAATGGCGTGGACGCGGGAGGGAATAAGAGCGAGAAAGAGAAAGGAGTAATATCCACCACCGCGCGCCAAAGATCATAACTCATAGCCCATTAAGAGACCTCGAACTGCCTGGCTGCCACTTTGATACAGTCCGGGGCATCAAAGACATTCCGCGGTCACGGCACTCCTGGTCTGCGATAAATCTCAGAACGGACGATTACGCCGACTTGAACGGCGAAGCTGCCACGTCGGCGGAATCGGAGCGCGTCCTTAGACGGAGGGACCGATTATCGAGAGGAATGGTTTGTCGAACTGGAGAGATGCGCGTCGCTCCCCGAGGTCGGGCTTAGGAGTCGTCTGAAGGGAAATGATCCGTTGCTAAGGTGAATAAGATCCACTCGAGCGACGCCGGTGTGTTGTCGAATGATCGAGAGGATTTCTTTGCGAGAATAATATTTTACGATTTATGCGGGTTTATCAATATACCATGTATTTCGTTACAATACGTCAAGTAACTGTGTAAAACGATTAACGTGCGGGTAAGAATATTGTAATATATAAGATATCTTTTGGAAGGAGCCTGCGGTATCTCTGCAAATTGGAGAATAGTAGGATTTCTCTCTCCTTGCCTCTCTCTCTCTCTCTCATGATTTTTTAAATCTAAGTTTTGTAAGGTAAACTGCTATTCTGATTACAGCATACGATACTAGATAGGAGTATTTTATGGTAAGCGGATAGGTAAGTAGGGTATTCACCGTGAAGCCCGTAATACCACGAAGCCTCGGAAATGCCGTCAAAGAAGTTCTAGTCGACAATGCGGTCTGAAGCGATATCAGCGTTGTTGCACCGAAGGGGCTCTCTCTCCCTCTCTTTCTCGCGTGACGTTGTCGATTGCGAAATTGACTTCTATACGTATCCCTATTTTATCTACCGACTGATTATACCTACGCCTCAATGCGCCGCGATTAATTTCATGCATTAATTTATTTTATGTTCACGCTTCGATGATTGATTAATAGTGAACGAGAGTTGATTACATCCCGCGGAATATTGAAAATTCACGCACGGCTCAGTTAATGCAGCAGAATTTCAATTACGGGCGAAAGGGCACTGGTGGAGCGACTAATGTCTTGCGAGTGCGAGTTTATTAGCGCGGTAGGTGGTCCCGATGATTCCTTGTGTTTGGACATTCGCCCCTCGCAGCCGCTGCTGCTGCTCCCCGCGTCCGTCCACCTCGTCGCGCGTTTGTCCCGACGGAATGGTAATTAGCTGACACGCATAATCAAAGGAGTATGCGCGACGGGTCACGTTAACGACGTCTAAGAGCTTCGGAACGGCCGATACAAATGGCTCCGCATGCGGGACACTACTGCGCGTCATTAATCCTCATTGCGGGCTGATGGCCGAATTAGACGTTGCGGTTTAGTAGGGCGTGATTAATATACGGCGCGACCGGTCGATCGTCAACTATTCTCGAGGACAGACGGGATGACGGACGTGTCGCCCGCGCGGCCCGTCGAATTGCTCAACTTGTAGATGATCTATCGCGTTCCACGGAGATGATGACTGACTCCGCCTCTCTTCGGGCTACCTCTAACCGCTACCGCCGCGTGATCGCGCGCTGGACGTCTTAAATAGTCTTCTAATCGAGAGCCAGTTACGAGTAGGCAGATCGAGGACTTCCGAGGTAGGCACTTTTAAACGGACGGCGCTCGCGACGAGGTATGATACCGATGAATATGGTCATGTTGATTCGAATATCGCCGCATTACGCCGTCGATGTGGATCTCGCGATGCAAACGCACGCACGCTGCGTTTTTCACGGTCCGTAGCGAAGCTAATATGATCAAATTTCCGGATTTGTATTGCGTCGGATTTGTGTGTGATGCGCTGCGTAAACGAATCAGTAATTCACTCACCGTGCGCGATGCGGCCCGACGTTTCCGCTATCGAAGCTGGAGCTCGCAGTGATGTCCGCGTCGGGAATCGCGCCCGATTCCATCCCCAGGGGTGCGATGCATTGTGCTGCAAATAAAGGAAATTGCTTCAATTATATGTTTGTCTCGAGTGAGAACAAATGAACGATATAAACCTCGGATGTATAAAGCCCATTTTAGACGATATATGTTAAAATTAACGTATATACATATGCATGTATACACATATACGCGAAACGCTTCCATAATGTAATAACACATGACATTCTCTCGATTGAATTTGGAGGCAATTTCCCTTGAATGGTAGTCTAAATGGACATTAACTTTTATATCGCAACTTTCAGTTTTTTAAATATTAAAATATACTGTTAAATACCAAGTTAGAATATACCGCTACACAATAAAAAGACTATTTGACATTAAACGCAAAATAAGAATTAACAAAAAATATCGCGTAGCATATACGTTTATAACCAGCAAAGGTTATGTAATAAAGTTAATACGCATCGTTTATCTCGCATCAACGATACGCTCTTTTTAGCTTGAACTTTTCGTCGTCATTAAAAGTTGTAAACAAGCCGGGTTCTCTCGAGAGTCGTGTTGCGCCGTTTGCGCGTTATTTTCGGTGAGAACTGGAGTTTATCAGGCTTTCATTATGCGCCTGAACGTCGTGGGGCTACTTTTTTTCGAGGCCGGCGCGGGTAAACCGCGCGCGCCGGTCGAAAACGATGAAAAAGGCATCGCGGGCGCCGCGCCGCGCCGTGCTGCTCCGGAGCGCCGTATTTATCGCTCGCTGGATCGCGCGTTCCGCGATAATTACGGCGCTTAACACGATACCGAGAACGGATTTCCATTTGGAATCGAAGAAAGATAAGTGCCGGGGATGACTTGAAATTACATATCTGCGCCAGGCCTGTCGACGATCAAAGCGGCACTCGCGAACGAGAACGGCCGTTGTACTCGTACCTTGAGAAGAGGTCAAAGCAGATCTGTTGGCGTATAGCATAAGATCGCGCCAGAGTTCCCGGGAAACGAGCGAATGATATACAGCTCTTTAGCAAGAAATCGCGGCAAGACGGAGCGGCGCTCTTCGGTAAACTCGATAAATCCGCGTGGAAAATTCAACTCCGAATGGCCCTAACGACAGCTGTTTCCTGAGCCATCGTCGGAAACCGTCAACGATTATCGAGCTCGTTTATTCGTCCAACGATCTTAAATCCACAAACTTTTCTTCCAACCGCTTTCTTCATCGTCGCGGATGTCTGGCACCGAAAAGATATCTGGCGTAAATAAGAGGGTTGTAAACATTTCCTACTTCTTCCAAACGTCGTCGAAGATCTTGGCTTTAAATGAGATAAAAACGAAATAAAAATTATTCCATAAAATATTCATTCACTTTGACTAAATAATGATCCTTAATTATCTGACTAACGATAGAACGAGCAACGATTTTCGACTTTAATTTTTATTAAATTTACAAAGACTACAAGTTTTAAATAATATCGATCTTCAAAGTACAAAAATAGAAAATATAAAAAACTACGTTTCTTAAGATTTCTGGATAATGAATTATCAAAGATAATTTTAAAAATTTTACCAAAAATAAAAAATATTTTTTATTTTATTAAAATTAAAAAATATTTTAAAGTTTTTTAAAGTTTTATATATGTTTATATATACATATATTTTATGTAGCATTCTCTTTTTTTATGGATAAAAATCGCATCATATATTTCTCATATGACATGCAATAAAATTTCGAGATGTAAAAATATAGAGAATAATTATGTCCCTATTTTTCGCTATTCGTTTCATTTCACTTTCACCGCTCTGGGAGAAGAGGAAACAATTAGACGAGGAATTTCTGGTAATCATCGCCAGACCTAGGTCGACTAAAAATACTCGAGACCCGTCTCGAGTCTCCATTGAAGCGGCAAAAAACCCAGACAAATAAGTTTCGTAATCATTGCTACCCGGCGCGCGATCTGAAGATTCCCGGAGATCGATCGCTCCTTCCGGTACGCGCGCCCGATGCGGCCAGCAACGAGAGACTCCTCAGCTTTAGACTTCGCGGTCGCCTTCGAGTAGTTAGGGCAGGCAGACAGGTTCGATTCTCGTATTTATAGACATCCTGGAAAAGAGTGCAGGAACGGGAGAAGAAGAAGAAGAAGTAAGTTATGCGACGTTTGGCCCGCCCCAGCCACTCATTCGGCGACCATAATTCTCGGGGAGTGACAGCTCCGAACGGAAGGGTGTGTGCCGCCCTCCATCCGCGAGAAGAGGGAAATTGAATGCCTTCGTAACCCCTCCCCCCCCCCTCGTTCCACCCAACGTCCCAACGTCCCAACGTCGCTCTCCCGTCTTCTCGCCCGCACGTTCTCGCTCTCCTCCTTTAACCGCGTCACTGTCAAACTGATAACCGCTTCTTTCCAGAGACGGCTCCTCCGCGAAACCCGAGACAACCACGAAACGGTCGACGAGCAAGCCGCGCCTGGAGGAGAACGCAATACGTTCGAGGCGACGTAAGAGAGATTGTAATAGAAAAATCGTAATAAATTCTGAGAGAAATTCTTCCGCCGTATATCCAGCGCCGCCGTTGCTTTTGTATTTGTTGTTACTTGATAGTCTGCGGGTACCGCGAATGGTACCCGTTTTTCTCCACCTCCATTTCGCATGTTCTCCCATGTGCAACATATACAACTGCATGTGCACGTCGAGTTGATAAACGATTTTCCGCGAATCTTGAAATACCGAAATGGTAATTGAAATGTCTTGGCGTTGAATCAGACTTCCGCGCTTAAGTTACAAGTTGAGACGGCGATGAAAGCTTTGCGATTTGTTAGAGATCTACGAATTGCGCAATATCGTAAATCTCCCCCCCTCCCCCCTCCCCTTTACAAGAACGGATCTCCTTCTCCGCCGTCGTTTGTCCTCTCCTGCGAAGCACTCACGTCGCGCTCGAGTAGCATACCACTCCTTCTTCAGGCAACTGAGAATGGTTCTGAATTAACCTTTAACACACAGCGTAAGTCCCGTCTTTATCTGCTAGGCGAGGCTGACTTTAATAATTTAATGTATGCTCGCGGCGTAGCCTGGCTGCGGAAAACGATTATGCGAAAATCTCAGCTTTTCTCTATAATTTTTCGAAAAAAAAAAATGCACAACGCAACGTAACTTGCTGCAATACACAAGTGGATACTCGTTGCAGTAGGTTTAGACGCATCACGTTCTCGTGTAATTTTGTTCCCACATCCCGGACAAAGTCAAAGATATCGCCTTTGGTAGGCGAATACGGCGAGTAATTAGCGCGGCTTTTATAATAATGGCAAAGCAAATTGCACAGAAGACTAACGAATCTCTCGGCAAATTAGGGAAGAAAAATAGAGGAAGTGTGGTGAGGGTAGACACCAACAACGGGGCTTTTCTATCTCGGTGAATTTAATAATTCGCATCACCCTTCCTTTGTTAATTCCGGGATTATTATTAATGACGGCGCACACCAGAGTCGTGGTCGGCTTTCGGTACGCTTACTCGCACTTCTCTCCTCGGGCGCGAATGTAAATTAATTACGCACCGGGACTTTCACGAAAAACATATTAAACTTCCCCATCTCATTGCAGCGCGATATTAGCGCATAAATCATGACTCGCACCTAATCCTTGGGTTAACTCAATCTTTATTTTGTTTCTTTTACGTCAAAACGTCTCGACTAATTATAACGTACGAGAGCTGCCTCATGCGATCATACATATCCTTAAATATTGTAAAGAGACTCGGAGAAAGTTTCTGTTATATCGCGCATCCTCAAATATTATCTAATGTCAGACATTAAACATCTTTCTTGTAAAGCATTATATGAAAGCATTATATGAAATTGCAAATCGTTAAGAAAATACAAATTTTGTTTCGAATCCCTTAAGACGCATTTGTTACGTCTTTGTGTGGTATAAGATGGTATATCTTTACCAACGTGACCGCAATACCGAGATTTAATCCAGATTAAATTCTACGCAAGATGTAACTTGGAAACTGTCTGGTCGTTTGTGTGTTAGTGATAATCAGCTTCTCAGCGCGGCTCACTGCGACGAGACTCGGTTCGTTATGTTTGCTCAATGGAATTAGCAAGGTGGACACCTGCCGCAAGGTTTCCCCCCTTTCGGCTGTAATGCCGCGCCCGTTTTCCGGAGTATTGGTGAAATTAGAATGAATGTTTGTAAGAGCGTCGACCCCGAAAGAAGTTCGTGCATGCCCCCTTAGGTAATGCGCTGCACCCTTTAGGGCCGTGAAAGCCGAGGCGCGGTTTCCTCGGGCATTGTCAGACTTGGGGAGCCATTTTCGCCTCTTTCAGAGAAAACAAACATTCGTTCTAGGTGGAAGGTAACTCGCGCGTCGACGAAAACGCGCATGCCCGTCCTCCTGGCGCCGCGACGGCTGGCAGAACGGAAGTACTACTTTTATACACCGGCCCTTTTCGTCCCTCCTATTTCTCTCCAAGGTCCTACTTCTCTTTCTCTCTCTCTCTCTCTTCTTTCTATTCCTACCCTTGTTGTGCCTGCATCTTTCTCTACCGCGTCGCGACCGTTCCACCCTTGGTACCCTTCTAGGCGTGGACTGGAAATCACCGTCTCGAGTTGCGTGCGTTACTTAGACCTCGAGGGTCGAGAGTGCAACCCCTTTGTACGGGGTTCGTGCCTTCGTGGCCTGGATTTATCAAAACTAACCAGTTTTATTCTCTGACGTGTCTGACGTTAATAGATGCGAGAAGAGGCAGACGCTGTATATTGACTTGCTTCGCGTAAGAATATCTACTCTAATAATACTTTTTATCTTTAGAAACTGACGACGAAATCATGAAAAATTTAAAGACATTCATAACATAATTTATTTTTGTTTTAGATGAAAAATATACAGAGAGAAAATATATAATTATATAATATTATAGAATTGTTTTTGTGCAATTTTTTCGAGAATTCTAATCTTTTAATGGAAGGTAAAATGAAAGTGTGTCACAGTTAAATTCATAAATCCTTCCTCGAATGAAGAACCTCCTTGAGGTTGTCGTCTAATTCTTTCGTTCCAGTTGATGCCAGTGTGCGTAGGGTTTTAGGGCACGAACCCTTCGTAGTCGTACAGTTGGGCACGCGGTGTTTGCTTTCGTTGGCCTTATGAAAATACAGATCCGCGCGGTGGATTGACGTACGCCCTTCGAACCCGAAAGTCGGGGATTATTACACTCGACGTCGCTAGTCGATGTCTGACAGTTGACGTCCTTTCAGCGCGTCAAGCGCGAGACATTCCCTCGGATTCTCCCCGGATTCGTCCTCGTTGCTCGATACGTTCCGCGATGCCGCCGGGACGTCGTCGCACAGCTCGATCGCGATGAGATACGAAAGGGTTTATCGCGACGCGCAGCGAAAAACGATCGATGATCGGCTCTCACTCGCGTATATTTCGAAACGAAGATCTCGCGAATAGCTCGGAGGAGAGAGGGGACGGGAGGGTATATAACGTCGAAAAATAGCGATCCGCGATCGAGGGAACGCGGAAAGCCGAGGATTATTTCGCTTCGGCGTCTCCCGAGCTCTGACGCCTCTGACGCCCTTTCAACGTGTCAATCCCACTTGATTCTTCCGATTCATCCTCGTTCGCCGATGTACCCAAAGGCTGCGCTTTCGCCGAGACGCGCGGGAGTTAAGTCGATTGCACTCAAGGCGATTTATCCGGAGTCGTTAGGGACGAAGAGATCTGAAGTTCTGTGTACGCGGGGCGGGCGTAAACTGTCGGTTCTGGCGCGTGATCAAGCCGAACGTGGAGATCGGAGTCAGCGTCGAGGGTAAGGAACAGATGTCGGAATACCAGCTTGGGAATGTTTACGTCGCGGGGATTTTATATCCGAGAGACATACGACGTACACGTGCAGAAAGTGTCGGCGGTGCCTTTGTCGTATACGAATAATCGCGCCTTTCAAACAAGACTCGCAGAAGCTGTCAGCCAGTATTAACGGCTGCGCCGGGCGTACAAAGGAGTGACAAGTTGTAATGATAACCGGGGTATGTTTTGATAACTGTATCTGCGGAGGGAATACGATCATGAGAGTATATTTGTGCGCTTATACATGTAGGTGACTGTACAAATAATCCGCTAATCCGCACATACAGGATGCACAACCGTCTCAATTATAATGCTTCTCGTAAATAAGGGATTTCATGGTGAGGCTCGACTTCAAGATTGTAATGCACACTTTGCATTAAAAAATATATATACAATGTAACACGCAAATTGAATTTGTTCAATTTACATGTAACATTCTTTCCAACACGTTTTTTATCATTTGTATTTGTCATGTTTGAAGCGAGGGTAACGAGGATTTTCATATCACTTTAATTTGAAAATCACTTTTTCTAATTAAACAACATTCTCTGCTTTGCTAACGTCGCACGGGTTGGCGATAGAGCGTGGACGAAGGGCAATAACGCGTTAATTGCCGCATTGTTATGTTAATACGCTGAAGACTCCGCAGCAATAATTTCGTCACCATCACGCTAGGGCCTAATGGATCCGTAGATAATTGGAAAGGAGGGCTGAGGACCGAGAGGGTAACAGAGGGATGACAATGTCATAACGCCGGGGAGGGCTCTGTTGCGTGACGGTTTTCCTCCCCCGTACACACTTCTGCCGCCTGTTTTCGATGTGTCCTCGATGCGACAAACACAACGCGGGCGCGTTATCATTATGTATATACGCTCATTTCATTATGTATACGCACGTATTAATTTACAACTATTAAAATTAATGCGCTCGCGTGTACACGTTCGTAATTTATTTAGAGAATGAGTCACATATCGGCGTATATCCTGTACACTCTGTTTCACCACTAGCTGCGTGTCATTGTAGTTGCTGTTAACAATGAGTCTCGTGCGGAATGCAAAAAACAAAAAAAAGCAAAAAAAAAGAGCGATCGTTCGCCACATGTGTCGCTCGCGTTAAATCTCGCTACGTCAGATACATCCCTCCCGGATGACGCATCTGTACAATTGCCTATCCTATCACTCTGGCTCTCCAGCACACTCGTCCCGTGCATGCACGTACACTTTCGCTCGTCTACCCTGCAATTACGCGACACCGACGTGCGGGACGCGCGCGGGCGCGTTAATACACACGCAAACGGCGACGGCTACTCTCGTCTAGGCACGCGTCTATATGTGCGCACACCGTTTACCAACAACCGCCCTCGGTATACACAAAATCGAACTCGCCCTCGCACGCACGCACGCACGCAGAGAGCGGGCACCTAGAGGGTGTGCAGTGCGCGCAAGCACCACAATCCTACCGACGTGCAACATGTTTATGTATCGCCGGCAACATTAACATTGCAATTTATGCGCGCTTCAACTGCTCGGGGACCCCTTTCGGCTCGCCCCGATCGGCCACAGCTGACCGGCTCGCTTAACACAACCGCGAATTTACCGACGCGGTTCAATGTACAAGTTCAGTCACCGCGGGGAGGGGGATCGTAATCGTCTCCCCTTCGGTCGCCTTCCAACTTTCGTACGGGGCTATTTATATTTCGACGCTCGCTCGGTGCTCCTCTTATGCAGAGCATGCCGATCCACCTACGCCCGGACGCCTCTATGCATCTTTCGGCGACCGGTATTTGAAGCGCGGTTCTATTGGATTCCAAGTACGGTCGAGTGAATTCGAAATACGTCGTGTCCTGCTTCTTTTACGCGCGAATAAAAAAGAATGAATGAAATACGATATACAGAATGTAATTTAAATACTCTGCACTAATTACATTGTGTTATTCTTTGTAAAAAAACTGAATCGAAAAGTCTTGAACCATTTTTTTACAATGCTGAAGAAAACAGTAATTAGTTTCAATAGTGATCACTTCAATGAGCATTATAGAAAAAATCAGGACTTTTCGATTCAGTTTTTTTTACAAAGAACGCTATGAAATTTAGCTCGATGCTTTTATTATCGGTTGACAATTAATTAACAGATTGTTATTTTATTTTGACTATGCTGTTAAATTACATCTGGTAGCAAGATGCAATTTCTTTCGTACAGAATGCCGCTTTAATCATCGCTGCACCATTTGTTATTTCAAAGTATTATGTTGAGCTGCTTTGATAACCAGATAGAATTTAATTAGCGAAGTTTGCGCTATATAGTTGTTTTCCAGGATTACAGCGGCATGCTCAAGTGTAAGTATAAGCAGGATCAAAGGTAGCCCAAGTATCGGCTTTGAGGTCAAATAGTACGCCGCATAGATTCCAAGAGTTAGAAGAGTTAACATCGACTTTCCTGATTTAGTACGTTCCCGTTGCACGGATATATTTAGCGTTCAAGTATAAGCCGATTACTGTACACTTACAAACTTTATACCTACTACTATCATTTATAAAGTTGTCAACGACTCATCGAGCGCAACCGCTGTAACTCTTGTTTCGTAACTCTTAAATATTCATTGCATAATAAGACCTCTTCTGAGTCTAATTTCGCAAATGAAAGTCACATCATGTCAAAATGATTATGTACAAGCCTCGTGCTTGCGTGACGCAAAGTCCGCATTTTGAAAACTTTGCGCTCGGTGTAACTTGAATCTACTCACTCATCCAGGGAAAAGGATGGTACGCATTGTGCAGTGCAACCAAATCGAGAGACCATCATGATCCATCTTTCGATCTTGCTCGAGAAATTCTTCGGGTGCGAAATACGTCCCGTATACGTAAGTTTCGAGCTCGATTTCACGAACGAGTACCTAAAAGCCTTTCGCGGAGCTGACTTCGGAACTCTTGGCGGATACTTTGCAAGTTTCTCGCCCTGTTTACCTGACACGAGGGTGGCTTGGGGCCGTCGGAGTCAATGGGATGGAAACCAAGCCGAGTAGAAACCGAGCCCGAGGTTTAATGTAAGGCAAAGGGCAATGCGGTGCGAGGGAGGCCACCGGGATGCCTTTCTGTTTTTATCGAGTGCAACCGCGGCGGGTGGAAGAGGTATCCACCTTGGGGTAAAATTATATAGCCTCGGATGTAAACACGTATTTCAATCATGATCTCTCCCATCACGATCTCCTGATCTTGCCCAAAAAAAGAATTGACTCTCTGTTGTTGAACGGTAGATACCACACTATCTAATATAGTTAATGCTACATTTCTATCTTAGGTACCACCAGTTCACTTAATCAGTTAACTCGAAATTTTTGACCGATTATATTATTTGATATTTGAGATGTTGATTATTTTTTCTATAGTATTTCTATAGTATATATTAATTTAATGATCCTTGACTCGATCGTCATTATATTTAAGCCATCATTAATGCCAATAAGGAAATTTATGTAGATAGATATGTAAAGAATTCGATTCGAAGTTTTAAGCTACATCAAATTTGATTTGATTAACACGTCTACTCACATATGTCTATGGAACGTCCGCCGCAGAAGCAGAGGATCAGCAGGTAAAAGATGAGGCACGTCTGCAGGTAGTCCATGGTAGCGTCGATGGTCCGCGGGCCCGTGGTCATCGAACTCTCATAACCGCTTCTGCAAAAATAGAGTTCCAAAAGGAAATCACACACACACGTACAAACGGTCCTGAAATTACGCAGAACAGAGTGATTAAGCGTGATTCTCGAGTAGGCGTCTTGCCAGGCATAGAGATTGGGGCAGGAGAGGGTTGGAAGGGAACAAGGGGGCGAGGAGGCCGACAGGGAGACGCGACGTGAACGTAGAAAAAGAGTCTGGAAACGGCCGTTTCGGCCTTCCCCGTGCTTTTCGCCGGGGTGAAATGGCGCGGTTCTCGTACCGGACAGATATACGACCGGTACAGGAGCCATGGACAAAGAGCTACATTCACGCCAGCAGCCATTACGCGTCATTATCGAGATTAGGATCGGCCGTTCGGCGCGAGAGAAGAAGACGGAAAGAGAGAGGATGCTGCACGAGCCGGAGAAAGAACTGCGGAGAACGCCGTGGGGTTCTTTGGCTGGTTCTTCTCTCGTATGCGAGAGGGCTCGTACATACCGGATAGTCGGGCGATACTCGGAGGGAGGGGGGAGGGAGGGTGGGTTTCGCGGGGAGAGAGAACGCGAGACCGTACTTTATTCACGGCGGCGGTGCCGTTGTGGCGCAGGAAAGAAAAGCGAGGGGGACCGTACGAGAGACCTTACTTTTTGGCTAATTAACGGGAAGGGGGGGTTATGGGGTTCCTTGACTACCGCCGACCGTTCCCCGATGCTTATCTGCCGAGCTTAGAGAACCCTCCCTGCGACTCGTTATTTCACGACGAAAATATCCGTGGCGATAAACGCGGCGACCGGCGCGTTTTATATCGCGCTACGATCGTGGATTCGTGGATTTCAGGAATTTACTTTTGGATTTTCGAATCAAGCCAACGACACCTCCGTAATTGAAATATCACATCAAATAGATTTGATTTCATATTAGCAGCTTCTAAGACAATTTTGCCTGAATTTTGTTAATAAATTTCGTATTAATATCGAAACAAAACGGAAACTGTTTAAACGCTGTCTCTCTTCGAGTCACTTCCGGAGAGCGCTTCGGTGATTTCGTAATCTTTTCCGATTCTCAATATTCGACTTGTGAGATCCGGAGACTATCGATACCTATACAAAGTGGCTGAATCGGATTATCCAGCCGGTAATTAAGACGCTATTCAAGCGGTGAAGCGGTTGCGTATGCTGGTACCCGTGTCAAGCTTAGTACGATCACAATGCACGCGATCGATTAGTCGACACAGTAATTAAGGTCACAGAGTGCAGCCAACCTTTAACCGCCCCGCTTGCTCCGGCCGATTGTGTACGAGACACGGCATTCGTTTCTTAGCCGATGATTAGATCAATCGTGACGTACAATTAATCATTAGGCCCGTGGATAATCTCGTCGTAAATACACGCGCGCTCTAATGCGGCATTCATGGTCTCGCCTACGCGAGATATACGTTCCCTGCAGCGACCGCGTCCGCCGCGCACAGCGCCTTTCGAAAGTCCTTTCTTGCATTACGTATGCCAAATGTAATCTATTAGAGATAAAAATTATATGGAGAGAAAATAAGTCGCTCTCGCGCGTGCACTCGCCTGAATTAATTGCACCATCGATTCGCATTTCGCACGACTTTACTCGCGGAATAACGTTGAACTCTTTATGCCTCGCAGGCACGCTCTTTAAGTAGAAAGAGTTAATCATTTCCTCCGTAATTACGGAGACTTGATTATGTCGACATTTCTGAATTGATATGCGCTTCTGCCTGAGGCAAGAAGTGTGCTTATGCATTTATTAATACGCTCCCACTTATCTCAGTCCGTTTGTTTTTTCTTTTTCTTTTTTTTTTTCGTTGGATAATCATCATTCCGAGGAGGAAGAGCGTAGCGCGGCGTTACGCGTCGTGCAGACGGTAGATTTTTTGTGCCCTCTTTCTCGGATTAAATCCTCTTTCAACTGTTTTTGGTCGATTATTTATTCCAACGCAAACATCGACATCGGCGCCAGCGCGACGTCCGGATAAACCACGCGCGGAGGCCTTCGCCTCCGGAACGAAGAAATCATGCGAATTTAGTGCCCCGTTTGTTCCAGCTTTCTACAATACGCACACTGCCATCTTTCATTCGCTCGAGCTGCCTGCACGCAGCCCCGCGTTCGGCCCACTCGGTTCCACTGTGTGCCGCTGCATAAGGTGCCCTTGTGCGCGCTCCGAATGCTCGATTTGCATGGCATTCGTCTCTTCATTTTTGCCGAGTGTATCGTGCGCTCGTCGCGTTGAGCTCGCGAGCCAGGTGCATCGGTGCTTAAGTGGAATTAACGTGAATGATGGGGCCCAGATAAAGCTACATCCGCCTGTACCGGCTCACGAGCGTATTTTACGAGTGAATACACATGAATTTGTTCAGCGAATCAGCGAATCAATCATGCCGCTTCGATTACGTTCGATATACGTACAAAGCATAGGCTTGTAACAGCGGATTTTTCTAATCTCTGTATTCTATATTCTAATCTCTGTATAATCAGTATTTTATAGCCCATATTTATATGTATAATAATTCTGTTAAGAAACTCGACTAAAACCAGTTTTGAGAGAGAAAGAAAGATAGAGAAAAGAGAGACTACAGTTCAGTAGATCTTGACAATCAATCTCACATTCATGACGTACATACGTCAGATTTATGATTTAAATAAAAAAACCTGCATGTTCCTATATTCACATCAATTTTGATCTAAATATATTATAGTATAATTATTTCTCTAATAGCTGTCAAATTCTTTATGAATCATAAAGATTTATAATAAATATCTTTGATTGTTTCATATTCTTGATAAATAGAATAGCAAAATATATACCTTAAGCTTTATTAAGAAAGACGAAGAATAAATATTGACGAAGTTTTCTACCTTTTGTGGAAAATTATAACCTCGATTTGTCTTTTTTTTTATTAATTCTTTTTTAAGAATATAACTCTTGATCGTATTATTGCACTTGTAGTTGCAAGTTGTATAATGATCATTTATAAAGACTGAGTACGAGCTGTGAGTAAAAATTAACTTACTATACATTTTTATTAGATCATTGTCTTTACTTGTTTTTACGTAATTATATCTATAAATCATATTTACTTAAATATATTAAAATTGTACACATATTTTAACGAGCTATCTGCGTGCTTCGTGTTATTCGGCTAGATAATTATTTTTCTTGATATTCAAACTTAAATTAAAAGCTAGAAGAAGTATTCCCATTTGGGAGCATTCCTATAGCTATAGCACGTTCTAGAGTCGGCTTGGCTCCGTTCCCAACGTGTCATTCCGAAGGTGGTGTGAATGGGAGAATGGGAGAAGGAACGAAAGTGCTGCCGCACAGGTTCGCAGCTACGTGTACGAATACACTTTAATCTCCACACTTACAACGTTTCCGGATCGTTAAACGCCGTTCGTCGACGAACTCTTGAGTTCGGGCGAAAAATTCGCATCCAAGCTCGAATCCCGCCGCCGCTCGCCAACGGCTTTAGCCGTGGCGGAAAACGCGTCATTTTCTCGTCGAAAAGTTTTCGACGATGCAGAGGAAAAAAAGTTTGGAAGACCGGAAGGTAAAAATTCTGCATACACGCGTACAAGGATTCTTCTTGTAAGATGACAGGAGAGATATAAGGTTTTCGAAAGATACTTAATTCGCTAAAATTTGTTTAAGAACATTCACGAGAATGAAAGAAAAAAACTTTCATTTGTGTATGTATCGATTTGTAAAATGTGACGAAAATTGTGTTTTTTTGCCTAATAAATATAACTTCAACAAATATTCAATAGATTTAAAAACGTGCGTTTCGCATTTGCGGATTTTCGGGCGATAAAATTGCTTTTTGTAGGAATTCCTATGGCCAGTCGAGAAATTTGCGTTCAAAGTGCCTTTCCCGAGGAAACTCGCAATTCTTAGCTGACGAGATTTACGGTGGGTGTAGGAGAGGCAAGCGAGGTGCTCTTTTGAGCGCTGTTTCCATCATTTGGGCGCATAAATTTGCGCGCGAATTCGTGGAAAGTACCGCGTACACGAATACGCGACGCGTCTCGAGAGCTCGCGCAAATTAAAACTCGGGCGAAGTCGTCCTCGCGTAATTGCCGGGGCGCGCCGCGACTTATTTTTGTAGACCCTCTCCTGAAGACGCAGCCGTCGACGCGAGAGAATCTGCGAGAGGCGGTGTTTATTTTATACCACCGTTTAATAAAATAACATAAAGGTAAAGAAATATTTGAAATAGTGTGACAAATTATTAATCACATTATGATTATATATTTTGTTGTTTTTTAACACAAGCAAACACAAGCTGTAAGTCCATTATTTTTTTTAAATTTGATACGACTGTAGGACTAGTATCACAGCACTTATTATATTAGAGGACTTTTTTTTATTGAAAATCCAAGTTGAATATAGCTTTATATTAAATTGGCTTCCGTGCTATTATTATCCAGCGTGTTTTTTGTTTGGCTTTTACTACGGTTTTATTACTTGAGGGAAGTTAGTCACTTTTTGAATTTATCAAGGTATCCATCTTTAAATGAACTTTAAGCCCTGCCACCGATACGCAACTTGTTACCCAAATCTTATTAATTCACAAAGTTACGGTAATAAGTCTCGGCTCTTTGACACTCCAGTATTTTCCGTTCGGAGCGCAGAAGTTAGCGGTAATCCGTATCTCCTTCCGCTCGCGTATTTCTGTCTGTGGAATTCGCACGGCAGTTTCTATGAAATCGTTCGGCCATCCGGCGATCTTCAAAGTGCTTTGATCGACTCGCGGATGATCATTCGCTCATAAACAGACACCATCGAGCGTCGCAGTTCTCGAAGCGGCGTTTCTATAACGTGAGAAAAAGAAGAGACACGCAAGCCCGACTAATTACGAGGATCCCTCTGGCTACCGTGTGCTGTTGGTGCTGTGGCTGCTGTTGCTGCTGCTACTGATGTTTATCTTCGCGAGCGATGGGAACCCAAGATGGCAGAGCATCTCCCATTTATTCAGCGCAAGAACCGGTACGCTTCTCGCCGGTAGGACGAGAAAACGACTTGCGGCTGCCGGCCGTGCCTGCCTCGGGATATCTGCATCTCGTTCCACCGCCTTTCCTGCGCTTCGAACCGCAATACGTTCGTAGATTAAAGCCGGTTTCGTATTAATTTCGTGCAGCTTCGTTGCTTCGAGTGCACACTTTGTCTTTCGATTGGTGTACACGTGCAAACCGGACGAATCGCACCCTGAGCGCGAGCATGCCTTCGGCGGCTAATGTGATGGACTTTAACGACGACATCACCGCGTTATCTATTCAGTTATGGTCGAGAATTGTCCAATCAGTACTAATCATTATTATTCAAAGTATCATCAAGAACAGATATACGATATATGTCTTAATTCGACTAAAAAAGAAGAAATACGACTGAATGCGACTGAAATTAAAAAACTTTCCACTTTATGAAAAAATTTAATAAGCATTTAAGATGGTTCTATCGAGCAAGTCCCAGTCAAAAGTTAGTCCCTCCATATGACTAATAATTCAATAAAAACATTTCGCATCTAGACTGTACATATGCGATTGTGTGACGTTTACGTGACAACGTCACACTATCGAGTTGAGCGATAAAACCACCTTAATAAGAATTAAAAAGATATAAAGAAAAACAATTACAAGTACCTGAAGACTAGCAAACGTTTGAAAACAAAACATTATTATTATTATTTAGTTGGGGCGATCGTGGCGCAAGGCGCTGCGTGGCAGCTTACTGTGCCAAAACTTCACGTTCAAAATCACCCAGAATTCCGGTGCTCTGAAATGCGCTGCCAGTGCTCTACGGCATTTAGCAGCGCAAATCGAAGCACGGTCTCTGGTTGACGATCGCCAAATGGAAGTGGCAAAATTGGAGTTTGTTATAGTTGTAGAGAAGTTGGGAATATAAGAAAATGTAACCCTAAGGGAATCATAAACATTTTATTATTATTTAGTTTTAAAGAAGAAAGCGGGATATATTAATTGTATTAAAAACTAAAAAGATTCCCATGAATAATCAACAATTCGAATATAATAGACTAATGGGAATTTTCAAATGAATCATTTGATGAATTAATTTAATCATCAAATGAATCATTTAAACTCTTGGAAGCACAGTCGACTTTTAATACTCTTTTTTTTTTTTAGATATGTGACGCCTATTGAGACACTAAACATTTTTTGTTTTACTTGTGCACCTAAATGGTTATTTTATAAATTGAAACACGATGGAAATATGGTCTACATAATACCGACCCTGTGACTAATATATGTACCACTGAGGATGGCCAGAAGGATGGCCAAAACGTACGGAAATATACTTATGTACATGGGATAAGCTTGTGTCATTTATTGCAATTTGTAATTTTGCGCAATAATTACCGCACTGATTCCCATTAGTCTATTATATTCGAATTATTGATTATGTTAATTGTGTTTACGAAAAATATCGTCTTAAGATCTATTGTTGTTAAGATTATTACAGTTATTATTTGCAAAAAATATATATATAATTTCATTTTTCTTAGAAACAATAATATTTATTTGGTAGATACATTTCGTGCATCATCAAAAATAACGGAGTTATTATTCACGACCGTTTCTTTTAAGATATATCATTCTATCTAAATGTAGGGTCCACGCATCACTGAGATATATATTTCACGTGGCATTAAGCGTTTGAAATTTATACCCCAGTATTTCATTTCGCCACAATCCCAACCGGTATCAAGTGGTATACAGTGGTATACACTCTACACAAGCCGAATTAGAAAAGAAAACGTGAATTAGAAAAGAATTTATAAATCATAAACTAGAACGATGATTAACACTGTCTCTTTCGCCTTTGTCTTTTGCTTTTTCACAAAGCTTGTAATTAAAAACTCTATATAATTATATCAACGTTTCTGATTTAAGAGCGACGCTTTGTTGCCGCGGGAAACGTTGGTGCTTTCGTTTCGTGCGGCAGCACAAGCTGCGGAGATGAAACGTGAAAGAAAAAGAGTGAAGGCTGCAAACGCGCAACAAAGGAGCAACGGCGCGCGTAAACTTGTCCAAACTGACAGTGGCCTCGTAAAAATCCATTATTCCAATCTTCGAATCTTGTTCTCTGTCAGGCATCCCGACGCTATCGAGACCGGTCAAAGCGCCCGTGGCGTTCCTCTCGTTAACCATCCGCGCTACCTCAACGGGGGGTGCCGTTCATAACTCAGCCGAAATATTCGCCTACATTCTGCGCGTGGTGCACGGGGTTAGGAACGCGCGCGCGTATATATATACCCTCGTCGCAGGGCCAACTTTATCCGCGCTGTGCACACACGCATATACGTACACACGTAAGTTCTTCTATATGCATAGAGCTGGCAAGCACGCGCATACGTGGTGACGTACAATGCACGCGACTAAGGCTGACCCTGATGGCAAGGAGGTTGAAGCGTGGAAGGTGGTGGCGCAAAGAGGGTTGGGCGGGCGGCGGGCGGCGGCCCTCTGGAAGAGGGTACTCCGGGGTGGCGGCGGTCGGTGTGTAGCAGGGCCATGAATTATGCAGTTCGCCGCGGGCTAGGGCCTCGTACGCCGGCAAGTGGAAGGAAGACGGAGAAGAGAGGACTGTGCCGCTACGGCGAATCAACCGGCGAGAAACTGGGAGAGAGACGACGATATACCCACACGGTCCAGAGCCACTTTACCCTCCTCATCCTCCCTCGCGTCGCGTTCCACCTCTCCCTCCTCCTCCTCGCCATCTCCACCTGTGCCTCCACCTGAGCCTCTCTCTCCACCGCTGCCACTACCATCCACCTTCCACCTTCGCTCGACGCCGCCTCCTCCGACGCTCCGCTCGCGCGCTACGCCGCCGACACTTCGCTCCAGCCGATTGAAATTTTCATACCGGCACGTCTACCGTCCCAGTTTATGCCTCGAACAAGTGAAATGCACTGCCACCGTCGTGGCACCACCGGGTTTCCTGCCATGCCATTCTCCATCTCCTCCCGCCACGCTGCACAAATAGCAGGGTGGCCTCCGCGTCATTTCTCTTCCTTCGCCCGCGTCACCCGCGAACTCTCTCCGGTTTTTTCTCCATCTCATGAAGGACAGACTCGGAAAGGAACGAGAGGCTCGATCCCTCACGTCGGGAGATAACCGACGAGATAGAGCGAACGTCGATATCCTCGAGAGCACTTACACTTTCTACCTTTCTACCTGCGTGTGGATTATTTCACGCTGCGCCGCTGTGTACATTATGATATATCCGATACACGACAAAAACTCACAATTGCTTTGCGAGGCATGCGGCTATCAATTCCACGTTTTTTTTTTCGCGGAAAAAGCGTCGCTTTATGTTTGTTTGACACGCACCGAACGAATGAACAATCGAGTCGTTAAATATTTCAACATGACTCCCCATAGTAACAGGCGAAAATCACTCTTCCCGCCCTCCTCCCGCCCCTATCTCGCCCGCACACAACCAAGATCGACTGAAATTTTCATGTCAGCCCGTCTGCCGTCTGGGTTAACGATCGAGAGAGAAACAAGTCGTATCGTTACTTCCAATTTTGTCTCTTTCTTCATTCCATTTACAGGACATTTACCTTTCGCTGTCCCTCCGTTGAGCCGGAGATATACTTACTCCTTTCGTTCTTTTGCTCCTCGCGCTAATGTAACGAGCGAATATGGAAGTCATACTGATAGAACTCGAAGGTGCTCTTGCTTTGTACTTTACTATGCAGATATATACTTTTCAGCGCCCTAGCTTCTCGTGTAATGGCGCGCCAACGATGACGCGATTGGACGAAAGGACACGTTAATGATCCAGTTCAGACTTGGTTCGTCCTAGTCGTAGTCAAGTCAAAAGTATCGGTATTCGATAGCGCTTCATTTCGACAAAGAGTACGATGAGTGATATCTACATCGCTGGTAAAATGGCAGAGTCTCAACGCAAACGATGTCACGAGTCGATAGTCAAGTGATGGCCATAACCGACATGGAATATTGGCATGTGAAATTACATCTATAAATGGTATTCGACAAACGATGCCATCCAATGGGAACGCACAATTTTTTTATTTCGTACGAAACGATCTGCGAGATAGTGTATTCGAACTGCATGCAGAGTTGCGAAAATAATAGAGTTGCGTCAAATATAATTTACAATGATTATTGTAATGTACTAATACACTTGATACAAAAATTGAGAGTAAATATGTATATATATACGTATATATTTGAAACTTTTATTTTTTAAATATTGTTATTTCATATTTAATAAAGGTATTAAATTAATAAATAATGTTTGCATAATATTTCCGGTTCTCATTCGACTTGCGATATTTTCATTTGAGGCAGATACAATGCGCGAGGCGCGGCATTGCAATTTAATACCATCTTAGACTCGTGCACGTTTGTCGATTTTTACGACACGAGCTTGGAGTATTTATTCGGGAATCTTGCAGCACCAAGATACGCGGGGTAAAATTAATGGCCGGTCACAATTCGCGTCGTTTCGCACCTATACGAGCAAAAAACACCGCGCCGGACGACGTCGGATGCGTCAAATATACGCGTTTGGCGCACGTGGAAAGATCGTTACTCGAGTCATGGATTTACGAGCGAACGTTATCGTCCTGTTAATGTGCTGATTAGATTATGCTACGGGAGAGAGCATAGTACGCCCGAGATGCTAGAGTCGTTCCCTCGCAGCATCGCGCACAGCCCCGACAAAGGTAACGCGCGAGGCGGCGGACACATGCCTCTTTCAGAGAATCGTAAAAGAACGCGACTGCCCCGCCTGGTTTTGTTGTTCCCGACGGCGAGTTTTACGAGCGCGCGCGCGGATTAATTATTCCGCGGACGACGAAAAGTAACCGGGTACGCGCGCGCGCGGCTTTCCAGGGGCGGGAAAAAAGTGCGGCATCGCGTTTGGTATCGGCCGTTTTTAACGTCCCGCCGTCTGCGGGTTAACGCCGCGAGGAACTCAGAATAGTTGCAGAAATACGCAGCTGACGCTCGCAAATTAGCTTGCGGCAATCCGCGGCGGAGCCGAGCGCATGAAATGAGATCGCTTTGAAGCCCCCGAAGTTTCCGTCGGAAACCCGTTTCGCAAGAAGCAGGCTGCGTTCGCGGGCGCTCAATTGAATCCTTTTATTCTCCCAGCCCCCTCCCCGCGCACACCTTCAGTTTGATGTATTCCTTTTTTTTTTCTTGCGGCATTTCCTCCTGCACTTGGAGAACAGCGCGGGGGAATAACGTATTAGAACGCGATAAAATACGAACTGTTTTCCCTTCTTTAGCGGACAGGGTTCTTGGAACAGAAAATTCTTCCATCTCGCCTTGTGCGTGAGACACACGCGATGACTTTGTGGCTTCGGGGCCGCTCTTTAACACCCCGTTCGTTTCACTTCGCCGCCGCGCCGTAATCGATCGTGCGGAATGAAAATCAAAGGTTCCAAGAAGCGGAATGGCCGAGAGGGTTAATCGGTTATTTGCACCACGAGGCGAGTGTCCGGTCCACACCCGCCGATCGTCAAAGAATTATTATCCGGAGCGATGACAAAGCAGATAGGAAGCTCGGCAGAACTCGACGATATGTATGACCGTTGGAGGCGATTATTAATTATCAGCGAATAAACGAGGCGGATCGAGATCGCGCGTACGTATACGACTGAGGATCCGAGGAACCTCCGTTCAATGATATCGTCGGCCTCGTTTTATTAGACCATCGCTTTGCCGCGCGCCGTCAACCCTTCACCAACCCGTTACCAGCCGTTCTGTTCTCATAAATCGTTTATTCATGTTTAATGCAGCCATGGTATTCAGACCCGAAAGTTTTCGAAGCTCTCAGACGGAAAGCGCGACTACGACGGGAATCGGTGGGTGGAGATGGGGGGGGGAGAACTTCGAACAAGAGAATGCTTTTGCATCGAGGCAACGCCTGAAACCAGTCGAAAAAAGTCAAGAGTAACTGCAGACTCGAGTCTCCCGCCATTGGGCAGGCCCTTTCACCGCCTGCCTAGAAGACGATCTCCTCCCCCTCCCGCCCCGGTCCCGCGAAATCCTTCGCCACACGTGTACGTTTGTCGCGACAGTTGATTCGCCCGCGATATCCATTCGATCGCTCAGCAGTTCCGTATTCTCGGACTTCGAAAGTTCTCTCGCGTCTCGCGGAGACAACTAGCCGAGTCGACCGAATTAAATATTTATGGCAGGCGATAAGATAACTAGCAATTGCTAGTTGTCGCACGGTTTCGTGTTGCCAAGGTATAAAAGAATGTCGCGAGGTTTTCGTGAAAGAGATAGAGAGAGAAAGAGAAAGAGTGATAAAAAAGCAATGAAGAAGTACTTTGAGACTCGTAAAAAATGACTGAAGTTTGTGACATTATTTACGCAGAAGTGGATTGCTAGGTCGAGTTGCTGAGTCGTGCTAAATCGTGGACAAATTCTTGTGCGATTAAAGAAATTACGAAGTTTATACTTTAAAAAGAAGAACAATTCACGATCTCAATAAAGTTTTTATAAAGTGTAAGGGCCCACGGCAAAACATAATGCAAGTCGTTTTTACTTGACAATCGAATTGTCGATATTTCCATTACATTAGGGATAGTTTCATGTATAATATACCAATTCATATATAATTCATCGTATTTCAATAAATAAAACGAATGCACAGCGTGCAGCAAAGATCTCTCTATTTTCCAATGACAAATCCGAGTGTTTTATCACCTTATGTGATAAGTATAATACACTCAGAAAAATCATGCTCGACTTACAATTCAAAGTATATATGACTTCCCTCAGCGCGAGTTTCTGTGTGGATTTTAGTCGGGCGGATATGAGATGCGCGTGCGCGCGCGAAGGAAAAGTTGAAGGAGAAATGAGGAGAGAGGAAACGAGAAAACGAGAAAGAAATGCGCGGGAGAGTCTCTAATCCGTTCTTCAGGGGGCTTAAGCCCCGCGTCTTCGTGTACCCTGCTCGGAGAATACCGTTTAAGTGTCGTCCGTCTGGGAGTCCTCCACTCGGGTAAATATTTAGGAATTTTTGAAGAGTCCCGAGTGCCTAAGAAAACAGTTTACTCCGTGAGGAGGGATCCCTCCCGGGAGTCCGAACGCGCTCCGGGCCTGGAACAGTCATCGCCAGCGTTCTTTCGTCGACAATCAAACACGCCAGCATCGCGCATGCCGGGAAAAAATATACAAAGGGAAGATATACGGGGTGCGCTTTACACGAACCGCGTCTATGTTCGTGTTTTCGGACTCGTTCCACCGCGCGCACTGTGAATCCCGGTCTCTATCATCATTTCTGTTTTAATTCCTGGGATATGCACGAAATATACGACTAACCTCTCGCGCCATCATGTCGCGTAATTACTCTTAATTGAACTCACTGTTCGTACAGCTTCTGATTGTCCGTGCACGTGATCGCGTTTTAGTTGACTCACCTGTAACATAAAAATAACGATACTTAATATTCAAAGATCATTTACGATCAATTACGATTAAAAAGTAATTTCAATAGGTATAAAAATTTTCGAGAAAATTGCCTCGACTTGTATCGGTGTGTGAATTTCATCAGGCTACGTCCCTTAAATTCCTTTTAACTGCAGCTACAATTTTTCGAGAGACACGAGTTAAATGGACATGTTATTAACATAACATTGATTTTTTTATTGTCGTTTGCTGTGCTATGAAGACGTGGGCGCAGCTTGCGTGTCCCATCCCGCCAGTAATGATAATAATGCGACATACAATAAGACGTCGGCCGACATTTTAATGAGAGAAGAACGACGGAGCACGGGAGCTCGTTAGAACGTACCAGAACCCATAAAGAACGGTCAGGGAGCGGTGAGGAATGGGTTAACGCATATATAACTTTTTGGTAGAAGCCGTTCATTACCGCGCGCAAACACGTCCGGTAAAATCGCTCGTTGGGTTTGCGAAGTAAGGGATCTTGCAAACATTTTGCCTAATATAGACGCTCGAGGTCGCAGGAACGGTGACGTGATTACGTTGTACCGCGTAAACCGCGGCTATCGCATAAAGCGACCGGTGGCAATGTGCGAAACCTCGTGAATCACATTTAATAAATATTTATTTCTGGCGTCCGGAGCACACGGCAATAAAGCGACGCGTAATGAAACCGCCGATTTCCTACCACCACCGAAATAATGTTGACGATTAGTCTGGCTTTGATTTGATAGAATTGCGACTCGCAAGTTTCATTACGCGTACCGCTGACGGACGCTGTCACGCGTCAACGAGCGGGTTTCATCGACCGCTCGTCAGCACGAGTGCAATAAACCGTGCTTAATTACATGCAATAAGTAATTAAAGTGATTAAAGCTTATAATGCGACGCGCGCGCAATCAGTAACGCGCGGGCGTAATCAAAATTTCGATTGGACAAGCGTATGTCCGTTACGACGAGCACTTTATAGCGATAGCTTTTCGCGAGCGTTTCGCGCTTTTGAACGAGATGGTATCGGCGTAATCCTGCCCTTGCGCGCTTTAGCAGCAAATGAAAATTTCGTTTCAACGACGATTTCATTCATATTCGCTGTTATTGTCGATATACATCAGTAATTTCGTTAATTCGCATTAGTCGATTAACACTTCGGTAAATTATATTATTTCTATGATACACGCAGAACCATGCAGAAACGTGTAGCAAGAAGAAAATTTCATTCTGTGATTTCATCGATGAAATTGTACAGATATCTGCGTTCGCATATTAACTTTCAATTGTAAAGAATTAGTTACCAAGATATTTAATGCTGGAAGCTGCAATAATATTATATAATAATATATCAGATGTCTAATTCAGTTTATTCGATTTACGAAATAATATTTATTGCAGAATCAATAAATGTGAGATAAGCAACATATGTTGTAATATCCTATCGAACGACACATAAAGTCGAAGTTTCCTTCGTGCAACCAACTGGCTTCGACAGCGAGACATTTTTATTGCGAATTTTGACGGGCTGCACAGCGACGTCGTCGTTGTCGTCGTCGTCATCGTTGTCGTCGTCATCGTAACCGTAGCAGGTAGTCAGTACGTGCGTGCATCCTCGATGAGGGACGTGTGCCCGCTGAATAATGCCGAGAATTCGAGGAAGAAGAAAATGAAGGTCGACGGTAAGGGTGCGGCGAACGGAATGAAAGAAGGTAGTAAGAAGGCGAATAATAAAAGTCAGGCTATAAAGGAGGGAGAGGAAGAATGGAAGACGAGTCACGTGGCGCGTCGAAGAAGCAGCCGGCGTCTCAATGAATCCCCTCGAGCAGTCTCGTTAAAACGGATCCTGCGACACCGACACCGACACCGTCGACATCGTCTTCTTCTTCTCCTCTTTCTCCTTTCTCTTCTTCTCCCTCTTCGTCGTCGTCGTCGTCGTCGTCGAGGTTTACGCGACCTCGAGCGGCAGTCACAGAAAGACCAGCTGTGTCTCGACTGACGAGGGACTTGCAAAGAACCTCCGAAAAATCTCGGAGTGAAAACCAGCCGTGCTACAAGCACCGGGCGTGCTGCGGTTTAAACGTCAGTGCTGCCTCTCCTCCCACCGCCTCCAAATAGCCCTCCGCCTTCTTTCCCTTTGTACCCCTCCCTCCCCCGCGACCGAAATCCACTCATCCACCGCCTCTATATTTACCGCCGCAATAAATTTCAAGTCAGATTTCAGACGGTCGGTGCGAGGAGGCAGACGTGAAATTCGCACGCCCGCGCGTGGATTGCATTGCTCCTTTATCGAGAACTGGTAAACAAGTTAAACCAGATTAGAAGCGCGCCGTCTGGTAACCGGTGTTGTCTGCGTCTGCTAGCTCCGGCTCCCGGAGCCCCTTCCCCGCGGCTATTCTTCTTTTCTATGGCGAGCGAGCGGGAGAAAAGATCGCGACGATAGAGTCAAAGAGAGGAAGAGGAGGGCAAACAGAAGTACAGAGAGCCAGAGGACATTGCGCTTCATCTTCTCGAGTGGGACTCTTAGTTTCTTTCCTCTCGCTCGAGTCTCAAGCGAGTTTTGACCCTCGTGTAAACAACTCTGACTGAGCGTGTTATCCGGTCTGCGACGATGGATATTGTCTTTACCTATGAATCCCATTTCCGTTCTGAGAGCGTTTAATGAGACCTTTCTTCGAAAGAGACGTATCTACAAGTGATATTTCGTCATCCGTGAAGAATTGTCTTATTCGCGGTAACGTGGACAATGCCGCGCGATTGCTCTTAAATCGCGAACCTAATCAAAGTTCACTTAAGGTAATAAACAAAGTTCGTGGAAAATAAGCAGACTTGTATAATTATCGTAACTACTGCATTTAATTCCAATCATACGATATTGCGTGGTCGCGAAATCGCGATAGGAAGGTACGCGTTACCCCCTAAGTCACGAAAGGCATCCGTGCCGAGGAGTTGAACAAATTATACGGGGGCGCGGCGAGGGTCCTGGTCAAAATTTTCTATCAGCCTTATATACGCAAACGATTTCTCGAAAACCATTTCTGGGAAATTACCCGATGAATCGCACGCGCGTTATAGGATTAGCACGCCAATTTGTAATACCCTTCAAAATTGGAAGATAAAAGCAGAAACACTCTTTCTCTCTCTCTCTCTTTCATTGCCATAACAATGGGTTGTCGGCACGCAACAATTCACGTCGCGAGGGATCAGGATGCGGAATCGTCGCGTCGACATGCTTTCGAGTAGCCGAATGGTCATCAGATGCATATGCACGGCTGCATGAATCATGAGCTCGTAATTACGCGGTACCAACATTAATAAGATTAATGCCGCTGACTAAATGCCGACCTTGAAACCGGGCACGACCAACATGTGCAATAGCTCGTAATATAGCTAAGATAAAATACGACGTAAATATTAATTCTGCGATTAAGCGCTAATAGCAGCGAGACATTTATAAGAGCTCGCGTCCCTGCAGATAATTTATCGCGTGAAATTTAACGCGATCGTATTACGACGCCGTCGATTTGGCCGTTTACTCCCGTAATTGGAACGGCTCGCGATGCCCCGAAAAGCTCGCGATACCTTTTTCAAAGCGTCCCGCATGTTCGTGCGCGCATGTATGCCGGTACATACGCGCGCGCGGGGGGTGTACATAGGAGTGTACATGTACGCCCGTACGAACAATGCCTCGATTCAGGAACGCCGCCGTGCCTTACGGCAACGGTATATAGCGTCGGTGAATGACGGGCATTCGAGCGAATGGGACCAATCAGACTGATTGGCCGGTCGGTATTTACATTTCTGCGGGCGAGCCCCGCCGCTCGAGGCCGCTTGCACTAGCGTCGGGAGATTTGGAGAGAATGCGGGGCAGATACGATGCCGCCGGTGCAACCGTGCAAAACCCTCCTGATGCGTCTCCGCGATGATGCGGGGACTATTTCGATCCGGAGCTCGAATGCTCGACGGCTGTGCCGTTCGATTCCGTGCACGGGAGAGATGAATAATCCCGCGTTCTCCCATCGCAGGCGCGTCTTTCTTTTACGTTGATAAATATTTACTTACAGCGAAGAAAAAAAATAGAAACAAACACAGTAAATTCAGATCCTATCTATATGTGTAATTGGACGAATTCAACAGTTTGTTTTTATCGTCGCTTAGCTTATATAAAGTACTATTATAAGGTACTGTTCTTTAAAACGGATACATCTCGTAGTTGGAAAATTACCCAGATTTTCTTTTCGACTGAGGAACTTTTTCAGTTAGCAGAAGAGCAGTTAAACACCATGAAAGGAGCGTATTATCCTCCAATTAAAATCTCCGCGGGCGAATGCTCTCCGGCTCGCACTCGCGGAGGAATACAACTAGTAATTATCGCACTCGGCTCTCGTCCGACGATGCTCGACAACGCGGACACGTTTTATCTCGTGTCGGGTGGACAAGCCGGAGGCGGGACACGCGAGAGGAACGTTTACGATACTCGAGGCACCGATGTACTTTCCGTTCTGAGAGTTAATTGCGCCCTAGCGAGCTCACGCGAGAGGCGTCCGGTACATCGGCTTCTGCGGAGCCTCGGGGGCGAGCGAGCGAGCGGGCGGGCGGGCGCAGTTAAAGATTTGCGAGCGCGCGCGTCTTCATCGGGATCGACCAATCAGCACCGACGATTCGAACGATCGTTACTACGCGATGTTCGAGTGCAGTCGCATAATTTCAATGGTGATGGTGTCGCGCCGATGCGGCTCTCGAGTGCTCTCTCACTGGCCGGCCAGGCTAATTAATAACCGCGAGTAACAAGGAGCAGATGGAGCGGTAGAAACTTGGGAACCAGACCCCTGGGCCACGCTTGGCCGACCGGCTTGGCTCGGCTCCTCTTGCCTCTGTCGAGTTGGCACCAACACACACCCACGCGTTACCCATTATTACGCACGTGTGGTCCGGATGGTCGCGTGCATGCTATTAGCGAAAAGGAGTGTCTCGAATCTTACCGGTCCCCACCACGCGAAACAACTGTCCCTTTCCTTTCACCTCCCGCTTTATTTTCGACGTTTTCGTAGTAAGCTCGAGTGTCCCGAACGAAGGAGATGAATAGGTTTCCGGTTGATTTCGTTAGGGCCCCGAAGAACTTCCGGTTCGTAGGTGAGGCGCTGCAAGACGTGCCAGATGAACGTTTAAAAGGAACGTTTAAAGAAAGCTCGTTAGCAGCGAGGGTAAAGTTGAATCATCTTGATAACGCACGCGTGGCAGTTAACTCTTTATATATACACTGTTACACATCTTAATTATTTTATTATCGCCGTTAAACTATCTAACCGTGAATCCAGCTTGCATCATAATAAACACTAATAAAAATACGGATATTAAACGTGTTATTATATACGTTGATAAAAATCATATGTTTATGCTACAAAGAGCGAGCGTGTCCGGTCAATATTATATCCGTCAGAGGCAAGGCCGTATATTAGCAGCGTTTCTATGCGTGGTCGCGTGCGCAATAATTGCTTTTCGCTACGCGTCGGCGTCGCTCAAAAAGCAACATTTGCACGCGACGCGGCTCGATGCGTCGCGCGTGCATATGCGTTCCGCTTGAAACTATTAAAAATAAAAATGCACGCGCGCTCGTCCCCCACGTTTCGAAAATCGTGAGCGACAATGGTTTCCTGTTCCATCCCTGCGGGGCGTCCAGCTGTCTGTTTGGTCTACGGTCGCGTGAATGAATCGTCCTGCGACTGCATTGTATCTACTCTCCAGTTTTCTGACAGAACCGCTGTAACCCGCGACATCTTGATCCGCGTATACTTCGTCATTTAGACGTTCGAGTAAGCTCACTGTCGACTCGTTGAGAAACGACGTCCCAACTGCGCCTGTCTACGAGATACATGTGTCTTCAATAATTTTACCGCAGTTAGTCACCCGTGACTCATTGCCGTCACATAATGTTGCACTACATTTTAACGTCGCTATATTTGCCGGTTACGACTTGAAAATGAAAAAGTTTGACACACTCGGCGATTTACGGCGATCTTAAAGCTGTTTTTTCTTCTCTCTCTCTCTCTCTCTCTCTCTCTCTCTTTTCGCAGATTTTCACGTGACTTAAATAATCCAGAGAGCAGTGTAGTCAGCAATACGACCATTCCCGGCGTCATTTTTTCTTAAGCCACTTCGCGATTCGGTCGTAGATAGGATCGCGAGTGCGGGGGTTTTGGCTTGAGCTATGGCAAACGAGGTGGATTCCCGGCCGTGGAACAGGGCGGTGTAGGCTGTCGTAGCTCGCGGATGTATACGTAATGACCTTACGCTGCGCTTTTTTACGATGCTTATCAAATGCAAATCCTATTTTATAGCGATTGGTATTCTTATTACGCGTCTCCTCTCGTGCTCCCGCCTCCGACGGGGCGTTTTCGTTTTTCTCCCTCTCCTCCGCCTCCTCGCTCTTTCCACGCGAAGTAAGAGGATCCTTCCGTCCGACCGACCACGCCGTATACGTGTAAACGCGAACGACCACCTTTTAACTTCCCATTTAGATTAGGAGTCCGCGATCGTCTCGAGCTGCGTTATTTTTCGCGTCCGTTTCCCGCCGTTCGCCGGAAAGCACTTTAGTACGGGGTCTCTTGAGAGACGAGCGCACGGAAGACGCTGTCGCATGAAACTTTTTCCATATCAAGACTAATGTTGCCACAAGACTCGCCACACGAGTTTTCAACACAACTGTTCTTTTTTTTTCTTTTCACGGGATTGTGATTTATTCCAAACAAAATGTAACGTGCAGTGTTCATCTTGTCCTCACAGTGGTACATGGTTTTTATTACGCGTGGCTCGCGGGATTTGATCCACATATTTTGATTACGATTTTACGCCAGCACGAGCCATATCAAGTGCTATCTCTTTAAAATTTCTTGCACGATGCGATAAGATAACATAGGCACGTATATCCCACTAAAATTCTTTAATGTTGAAATTTTTCAGAGTTTAAATATCGCTTAATTTTAACTCTATTTTGCAAACTAGATAAATTTGCATTTAGTCATATATATTTACTGCATAAAATAAGACAAAATTTATCGCAAATAAAGAAATTTAATACATCAATGTTAAAGGTCTACAGTGAAACATAAATATATTTATTGGAGTGATGTATCGAGGCAATTCAAGCTGCTCAATTGCAAGAGGAATTACATTTCTTGCCCCAAATCAATCCTAACGAACTAAATCGACATAAATTGATTGGCATGCGCGCTTATAATCTGGTTACGCGATTGATCGGCGGCGAGTAATAATAACTTATGATAGAAGAGGGACGGCGCGGCGGCGTCCCGGTAGCCGCGAGCGGTGCTTCGCAGAGGCAGACGCTTTTTGGGGCTGCATCCGGCTGGAATTTCAGCCGGCACCTCCTTCCACTGTACGGCGTCGGAACCGAGGGACAGAGGGGTTGTTTTCGTGCAAAGGCACGACGTATCTGCCAGGCGTGCGGGTTGTTCGGTATCAAACCCGGCGTGCCTAGAATTCCCCCCGTAATTGCATCGTCCGGCGCCCACGCTGGGGGGAACGATTGCATTTTCGGACCGCGTCATGGCATAAATAGTAAAAACCCCATATTACCACCCTTCGACTCGCGACACAGCTATCCAGCCGACGGAGAGATCACCTGCTTTGTCTCGCTTTACGCGCGATCCGTTGCCGACCGTGACGTTGATTTTCAAAAATCGTTCCGCTCGTTTTCACGTGAAAGCGTTGATGTTTCCACCGCGCCCGCGCCGGAGAGTCGCTCGGTTGCGTTCGTGCGTGGCACGTTAAACGGAATTGTAAATTACGACGCGCTCACTTTCGGCCCGACGATAATTAACGTATTGTGGTCGGCAAGGGCGCGCACACACCGTATTTGCCGCCGCGGCCGTGATTACGCGGACTGTGCAAACTGCAAGGCTCTAATTACGTTTTAAAGCGTAATCTAAACTGAAACGCATCGGTTAGCACGTAGGTGTAAATTAGAAAACCGGCCGGCGTCAGTTCGGAACTTCGTCGTCACCGTCGCGGCGCTGCGTCGATAATACATTTTCGACACGATTTATTAAAGCTTCAACAATGGATAATATTATTACAAATTATTATAATGTTTATGTCATTCCGCAACATGTTGAAAGATGCAAAACAATTTTTAAAGATGCCAAATTGATTATTATCATTATTAATTATTATATGCAAAGAATAATATTATTTACATTTATCGGTCTACAGCAGGACGAAGCAACTTGGTAATGAAGGCGCGTATCTCGTGTTACAAAGGGAAATGTTCGGAACAAGTCTGCTCGCATGCTCTGTCGGCATTTCGTACGTTCCTCAAACGGACAAATGTGGACGGACACGTGTTCATCCGAAACGGAACGCAACGTGAGATCGAGTCGAATCAGGGGTAGAATGAGGAGTCTCGAATTACTAGACAACTAAGGGGGTTGGAAGGGGGTTGATCGCCGGTAGGGCGATGACTCGAGGTGTTGATACGTTACCGCGATTTCAGCGAACAAAGGCGTCGAACCGCACGAAACTTGATGCTGACATTTACGGACCAGGAAAACCTAGTTCCTGATCGAATGCGATAAAAATTTACAACAAAAGAAAATATAAAAACTGACATTACAAAAATTACTTATACAAAAAATTATTTTTGAAAATCCTGGAGACGTTGAATTTATAAACGAAGTATTGTAGTTTTATAAAATAAAAAATAAAATTAAAAAAATATATATATGTATATAAATTTCATGAAGCTTTGCATCCTGAATCATCACAAACCTATTTTTAGAAACATACAGATCGACAATAAGTATTTCTTTATTCTTTGCCGCGGAAAATGTCGACAATAGATTAAAATGCGACTAGGTATTGATCCTTAAGAAGCTATTTTTGCTATGGGCTCAATCCAAGAATTGTGGGAATCAAGCAAAATGTTGCTGTTTAAGTAAAACTAATCTCGTTGGAGGGATCACGAGGATCCGGAGGCCGCCCTTCGCCGGAGAAGAGCTGACAAAAAAAGAAAAGAAAAACGTTCGACCGGAGGAAACGCCGGTCGCTGCCTTTATCTCCGAGCAGGTACCGAGACTGAGAAGCGACGTCTTAAAAGTCCTTCGTTAGTTTCTCCGCTTACGAGAGACGAGGATAATCCGATCCTCTCTATATACCAGAATATCCTCGCGGCTTCAGAAAACTTTAACGCTCGACGGTTCCGACAATTTTCCTCTCAATCGATGGCAACGTCACAGTCAACTTGACAGGCAGCAAGCCGTAGAAGGTATCGTTTCTTACCTTCCTTCTTCCGCGCTCTCCTGATTTATATGCTAGAAATATATTCTGAGGGCAGGAATAAAATATCTCTCGCTGCAACGACATTTTTATATCGCCAGCTGTCACGGAATAAATATCGTTTGAGAGCCGTCACGGAAGGATACCGTCTTCGGATATAATTTCAATTCTATACATTGACATTGACATCATATTATTTTATTCGTCGAATTCGCGCTTATTTTAAAACCATTGTAACAGCGAAAAAGAATTTTGCAACTACGTTCTATCCGATTAGCAATACGCGAACGTTTACGAACGATTTCGATTCAGTCGAATAAATCAGATTTCAGTTGGTACACAGGCTTTTACGTTTTAACGCTCACCTTCAATAGGCTTTACGGGCAAGTGCGGGATTGAAAGAAATCGGGCGCTACCGGGCAATCACGTAGGTAGGCACCGGCACGCAATTGCATCCGCGCTCGACCAAGCGCGGAAACGAAGGTTCGCAATTGGTCCGGTGCAAGGCGAGAGATGCGGATATTGCGTCGGCTCGGGGGCCGCAGACGTTACGCACGGAAGCTCGAGCGCCGGCAATAAAAACGCCGCACGCAGAGAAAAGGGAGATACAATGGAAACGCAATGGGCGCAACGAGTGGATGACTGGGCGACGTGGACGAGCGGGAGAGGAATTGGCCCCCTCGCTCTCCTCGGCGCTGCTGCTACAATTGGCGGCAGCGGCGGCGGCGGTGTGCCAGCCGCCGCGGTGCAATCTCATTCGCGCACTCTCGCATGAACGAACAGAAAGCGCACTCCAAGCTGGACGCGCACCCCTCTTGCTTTCCACTCCACCTCTTTTTCCACCTTCGACCTTCCCTCTATCCTCCCCTCTACCCTCCCGTCTACATCGTTCGTTACTGTGGTACTGGGCGCTACATTCCTTCCGACAAATCCGTTTGAAATCCGAAATTTCGACGATCTCTTTAAGGGACTCGTTGGAATTTCAAATTTTGATACGTAGAAAGTAAGATACTGCACCTCGATTAATTGAAATCGGCGTATTTCAGAATAGGAAGATATATACGTCTGAATTATCTTTGTTACGGTCTCTTTCAAAAGGCGTCTCGCGGTGCATGTAATGCGTTTCGTTTCGCCTCTTTATCATCCCGCTTTATACCGGACGAAGGTCTTTTTCTGCTTTCTGCTTCCCCTCCGCCTTTATCTTCGCTAAATATATCCGTCATGCGACCACTTTACGAACAGGTGGGTGTCGACGGCCACTTTCAGATAAGTCTCTCGCAAGAGAATCTGGAAGAGGATGATCCGGTGGCAACGGTCTTCGCAGAGAGCTGTCGAAAGACCGATAACGTGTCGTCGCCTTCATCTCGGACACGGTGTCACGTTTCTATCTTACGATCTCCCGTAAGTTGGTAGCTCGATCGTTACAGACCGATGCCGGGTAAGGTATAGGAGGAGAATCGCGGATCGGGATAAAATATCTAGCTACAGACACGATACTCTCTTTCATCAAATAACGATCGACCATGCTGTGGCACTGACGACGCGCCGAGCCGCGATGAATGGAGAGAAATCGGAGCATAGATAAGCTGCCGTCACTTACAGCTCGTCCATGGCACTCATATGAACAGTCTGGCCGTGAATGTTACGGTATGTCGAGGGGTCCCCGTGTCGTTTACACGGTCGGCAGTAAATTTAGATCAGCGGCACTCGACGCTTATCCTCAAAGCCTCGCTTGGACTCGTCCGTTCCGCTGCACTTTTTTCTAGCATAATTTTAGGCCGGCCAAATAGCACGCGTCACTCCCCGCCGCCGTTCTGTTAATCATTTCAGGCAAATGGGTCCCTCGAACTTGAAGACGCGGTTTCGTCGGGCGGAGGAGGAGCGCAGGGGACGACGAGGGGGTGAAAAGAGGATAATTGGCAAGCGGAACGGGGATGAACCCTGGAAACGATATTCGCTAATCCGACAGCGGACAATTATCTGGTCCGTCAGAGCACGACTCACGGACGGCAGACAAGCGTGCAAACTTGAGAAACGGCCGACGGGGCGGTTTAAATTTAGTAACTCCTTTTAGCGAGCGACAACGAGCATCCAAGTGTGCGTACGCGGCGTGGCGTTACGCCGCCGTGGCCGCGCCGATCGTAAAGTGACTCCGCCGGGTTTATCAGACAGATTAAAAAAAAAAATGTTTCGTTATGCGAACCGTTGACGATTATCCGACCCGCGATAAGCAATTGAAACGAACACGAAATGTAATTTCATTTGCTTCTTGATGTGTCTTTTAAAAATCGCCGCTTATATTAAATAAATCACAAAGATGTCTTTATGACGGAATGAGTCGGGGAAGAATGAGAGAATAATTATTTAATTATACTCCCTTCCTATCACGCAGGCATGGCATAATGAATGTCATTAATAAATATCTGTTTTACCATCGTCATTAGCGGAAGCGTTGTTTGCAGAAGATAATGAGGTTTAAAGAGGCGAGACAGAAGGAGAGAGAGAGAGAGAGAGAGAGAGAGAAAGGAAGAACGGGCACGAAGTTCAACGAAACCGTGCCATGTGAGCGTTCGTTTCACGGCGCATCGTCGCCTGTGCGCGTTTCCAGAGAATCGCTGACATTCGAGAGGCGGAGCAGAAACTTCAACAGAGACGCGAAACCGCTTCAGACGTAAGCACTCTTGAGAAAGTTTTATGATTAAGGAATTAATTACGGTGGGTGCCTCTTGCCAGGTTGATGACCGATTAGAACGAGCCCCCGTTTCCCAAGTATATCGATTAAAAGATCGGCACGATTCCGGAGCTGAGAGGTGAATCTCTTGATTTTTTACCTTACCGAGTCCGACTGTAATTTCGAGCCGGACCACCGTGTGCCGTAAGCAGCGGAACTTTCCGACTCGAGAATTTCTTCACGTTTCTCCTTCTTTTTTTTTCTCTCTGCCTCTTCGCCGAGAAGAGACGAGAGTTTACCAACTGGAACGATGCTGGTAGTAAGACGAGAAGCGCGCGGAGAGGGAGGGAGTAGTCGGAGGAAGATGGTACGTCAGTTCAATGTCTTCATGGTAACTAGTCCTTAATGAAGCAAACTTTTATTTTACTTTTGAGTTCTCCTCGCGCAGCGAAGCCTCTGCTCGTCGCCGCGTCCGGGTGCATTTTCGCAACGGCGAAGTTCTGGTGCGTGTGTATGCAAATGCGCCGGCCGCAAATTGTTTGTATTGAACGTCGCTGCGGCAACGTTTCGACATTCGGAACGTTGAACGCTGAAACAAACTCGGCTAATGGCTTGATTTCGTTTGAGTTTAATTAATCGCGTAATGAATTTTAGGTCCGATTGCCGGTAAATTATTTCATTGAAGTTAATCGGATTCATATGTAAATTAACCCATGTTGAAAATATGTTCTCTCGCGCGTTTGCGTTTTATCGTCGAGGGGAAATCGTCGCGCCATGTCGTACCCGTCCGCGATCGCATCTTACACGATCGGCCTGTATTAAATGAGTCAAGATGGCGATCCATCGATCTCGTCGCGTCGATCGTTTGACAGATAACGGACGGATAGATGATCGTGGTTAGACACACGATCAATTAGTCCTGCAGGATGTCCGATAATATCCATCGACAAGCAACGTCAGCGTGCTTCGGCATGTGCATCGTGATCGCCGCAACCACAACACACGCCGAGTACCTGCGGTCGATGAACATGTAAAAGAAAATCATATATGCTTTAGTAAAACTGACAAGATCAAGAAGCTAGCTTGATATATCACTTTGTCCGCCTAGGAATAAAAATGGGGCGCATAGTGGAGATGTCACGTGTCAGTTTAAAGCGCAACGCGACAACGATGCAGTGTGTATCTCCGATACACCGACATGAGCCTCTCACGAAGTTACCTCGAACGCTATCCATCTCTCCTCACTAGACTGTCTTACTACCTAATTAATCCTTCGGCTCAATTAACTTCTCAACGCGGCTCGACGCCGACCGGTGATCATCATAGTAACGTCCGGCCCACGTAGTTTACTAAACGTCGCTTTTTCGTGCCTATTAATTAAAGGCGCGCGTAGCCGGGGGAGCAGGTGGCATCGTTTTTCCCTCATCGTCATGGAACGAGGGGGATATTTCCTTCCCCTCGTCACTTTCCCGTACAACCGGCGCGAAGATATATATTTAGAGTGGACCCATCACTCAGCCTCTCCCCCCTCCCCCCTCCGTTTTCCCTCTTTCATTCTCTCGGCCGTTCCGAATCCTCCCTTCGCTTTCGCGTCCTCTCTATCAGTACGGTTCCTAGAAAGAGTCTACTTTCGCCTTGTTAGTAAAGTAAATACCGTGGCGTGTACGGTTCGGCGTTAGTGCATCTGCTTCTCACGGCGCTAACAAAAGTGACGCGTCACGGAAAGAGGTCGGGCAGGACGAGAGTAAAGGCGGAGCCGGCCAATCGCAACGTCAGGTTGCAGGCTGCATCAGTCAGACAATTAGGCGACGATCTAAGCTCATGCCCGTTCGGATCCTAAACAAATAGGCTTACGATGATCCGTAATGGGATGACGGCGTGTCACACCGACGTTCTATAAATCCGTTTACGATGTATATTCCCTGGTACGCAGGGGAGAAAGGGTACGAGCGAAGTGACGATCTTATAAATGGTGAATGAAGGCTAGAATAGTTCTTATTGCAACGCTTAAACCAAGATCACAAATTCTGTTATAAGAAAAAGTAGTGAATCTTGCTATCTTAGTATACACACGGAAAGAACGATTTTGCTGGAAGACCAAAAAAAAACCTGAAAATAATTTTTGTTAGGTCATTATCAAAATATTTTGTCGGAAACTCAAGAATAATAAGCATTGCTATAAAAAGTTTTGATATTTTAGCAATCATTTTGACTTTCGAACAAAATTATTTTGATGATGACCTAACAAAAATTATTTTCAGGTTTTTTTTGGTCTTCCAGCAAAATCGTTCTTTCCGTGTGGGATTTATGTTTCGAAAGGCCATATCGCGTAGTTAACGAAAAATGATCGAAGTTAGTGGAATTGCAGCTGATAATTTCGAAAAGTTACTCCGTTCTCTTTGTACG
>NW_012026863.1:292051-359193 GCF_000956235.1 Wasmannia auropunctata
ATAATAAGCATTGCTATAAAAAGTTTTGATATTTTAGCAATCATTTTGACTTTCGAACAAAATTATTTTGATGATGACCTAACAAAAATTATTTTCAGGTTTTTTTTTGGTCTGCCAGCAAAATGCAGGTATAAGCGATAAATTATATCCAAATTTAATCATTTTATAATGCCAAGTAAAATAAAAAAATATATTTAATTAGTTACTTTATAAAGTAAAGTAAAAATATATACTTAATATATAATAAATAAATCCGGTCGTTTCCAAATCCAAAATTCGCAAGTATATGCATGTGTATTTCGTAATGAGGTGAGCAACGCATCGGGGTGTAACTAATAAATCTCTATAAGTCATATACTCGTACTTTGGGGTGGCAAGATCGTCGAAAAGCGGGTTAATGAGTTTAACCTGGTCCCCGCACGAAGAGAACGGATGAGACAGGCAGAACTGGTGGTGGCGGCGGCAGCTTCCCTCTTCCGAGTCTGAAACTAGCTTTCTAACTCTCGCTCACACTATTTCTTCGATGCATACCCTCTGTGTTTAGGGGTATATGGCTCTCGCCGTCAGTTGGCTCATGTCACCCGGGATTAGCGCTGTTTGGACAGAGGAAATTAACTACTACACCCCGGGCGCCGCCATCTGCGTGGGCGTGCACGACATTGTGTCGCGGGCATCCCCCTTAAGATTTCGGAGCAATGTAATTCAGTGTCGAAACCGATCCTGGGGGGTCGTCCGCCGGCGGTGACATCGCCATTTCCGTGATTAGACGCAACCCCAGGGTCAGTATATATTTGATTGCGTTCTTATGACGCTCTTTCGAGAAATGCAATCGGCTGTGACGCGAGGCTCTATATGTCTCTGTGTAAAATAATGGGCAAGGCGATGTGCAAAAATAGAAAATGGACAAATTTATTAAAAAAATGAAGCAATAATCACATCTGCCTTCTCACATAACTCATTCGCTGTATTATTGTATATCTCTCGAGAACTCTAACTCTTTCCAAAGGATCCGCACATAGTTATTCACGCTGCAGCGATCGAAACATGTTATTAGCAGCACTAAATAACGCGTAATCTCCGATCAATTAGCACCGATCTGAGAACTCTACGTTCACTCGTAACGTTCACGATAAAACGCTGACAACCGATCGTAAATAATACTCGCGTGCATCATGCAACGGTTAGTTTAAAACAAATAAAGCATACCATCGCAATGAAACGACTTTCACGTAGCAATGAAAAGAGTAATAATGCTATTTCAATCGCTCCTGAAAAAGAGTCTATCGTGTAATTACAAGTGTAATCCTTAACGTATCGCAGTATATTGCAGTACGTTAAAAATATTATTTATCTTACGCGTCGGGGATGATGCGCTATCCAGGCTATTATTATATGAAATGCGCATTAGGGGCGGAGTTAGTATGCCAGAGCGAACGTGATCGATTAGCGCCAGTCTCGCGGCTGCACCTGCAGGTCGGTAAGATATAAATGAAAATGGCGTTTACCTCGCTGATCGATTCTGTAAATAAAGATCGCGTTGCTCTCACTGGCGGACCAGCGGCGCGCGGCCCCGCTGGTTCGATTATCATCGAGCATGCAGGTAGATGCCGAAGGAATCTCGCTCGGAGAAACAAGGAGCGAAAGAAACGAGAGCAAAAAGGGAACTATGACACGACGACCACGACGACGACGGCAACGGAGGAGCCACAGGTCGAGGCCGCAATGCCCCAGGTAAGATTTTCGCACCCGGCGGTAAGCTCGTTAGCGAGAGATTGCGATCAATGACCGAAGATGAACGCGTTCGCACGGTAGAACAGGAAAGAGACAGCGGGAGAGGATAGAAAACTGGAGCAGGGAAGGAAAAGAGAGAGAGAGAGAGAGAGAGAGAAGGAGGGAGATGGGGTTGAGAATGTGGGGAGGAAACGAGGAAGGAGGTTGCTTTGCAAGCGTTACCTGGCGGTATCCCGGCCTGCTCGTTAGTGCCGGCCTCTTGCGCCGACCTCCTCCTGCTCCTCCTCCTCCTTCTCTCTTTCTCTCCTCCTCTCCCAACTTCTTCCTCTCCCTACCGCCTCTCTTAATACGTGTTATTCGATACCACCGTAGGTGGTTACGGCGGTAATTGCGTTCACACTTAACCACCTCGTCGGGCGCGGGATAACGATTGGTCGGCAACCGCGTGCGTCGAATTTGTCGTCTTTTTTTGCGCTCCGGATATAATGCGGGAGTAAATACACTTATATAAGGCTAAGAGGGAATTTTCTGATATTGCTCCGATCTATCTGTCTGCTGATTGTGAGTACAGTACAATCGCTTCTGACGCAAGCATTCGTTGGAATTTTTCAACGAACTCTGTAAATATTTTTGAATGCAACTACGTCTATTTCTTTTAAATATAAATATAGTAAATTATAATGTTACGTATTTTTTTAATAATATATATCACGGGTATCCGCCCTATTAAGATTTCGGAACAATGTAATTCAGTGTCGAAACCGATCCTGGGAGGGTTGTTCGCTGGCGAATCCCTCCTTTAATAAAAATACAGTGTCCATATATGTATTACACGAAAAAGGTCCAGAAAGGGACGTGTGTCATTCCCAAGTGAAATTACACCGTACGCGTTACAGTAATCGCATTTACGATTGTAGTATCTTATTAACTGACAGCAGCCGTAGTTGAGAAAGTTTCAAGGTAGATAAAACTTGCAGTAGCTTAATACGATGTAGCAAACTTTTCCTCGTATGTACGACCGGTGTAATGGTAATTCCCCAGCAGGGATCAATTTTGCCGCATTCTTCATGATAACGCATCAGAAATGCAATTTATCTGAAGTTTTAACTGGAAAATTGTAACTTTTCGCGGCTTTATTAGCTACGCGTACGTATGCGTACCATGAATACCAAATGCAACGAGTATGAGTGGGTCCAAAATATCAGGGAAAATTCTAAAATATGCAGCAACTTTTCCATGCAAATTGCGTTGCGCAAATGAAGATCAAATTAACGGTTTAGCCCTTCGGATGACCGGACAATGTGTGTTTAATATTAATTAAGAACATCGGAATGAGCTGTAAAAGCTTGATTATTATCCGCTTATCAAAAAATGAGCGCGCAATATCACGACTCTCGAATGCATCCACCTCGCAAACGTATAATACGCCCGCGAAACGCTGTGAAAGCGATATCGGAAATTTTTTTGCGCGACGAGTTCTAAAATATAACGGTTTTAACGTTAATTATGCTCAAATGGTCGGCATAGAAAAAATTTATAAAGGGCATTTGAGCGTATCTCGCAGCCGCGCTGCGCCGCATTAAAACTCCGCGCGTGGAAGTATAACGATATCGCCGTGCTCGTGGCAAGCCGCAGAGTGGCGATAATCGTCGGACAGGTTTTTTTTCACCGGTTTTTATTCCCGGACGCTTCGAATGTGGAACAGAGCGCGCCCATCGCGTCGGTATATCTGCACGCAACGGAAACTTCGTCGGGGGCCCCTCTTCCATTTTATCCGTCAGCGGGGCGGCTATTCCACGGGGCCGGCCCACCGTGTTCTCCCGGTTTTCATCGTCGTGGTGTATCGCGAAACCATAAATAAAATATACGTGAACGCGTATATCCCGCCGCTCGCTCGGGGCAGAGCGGAAGGCGTAAAGGTCGTTTTGCCAAACGGCGCCAGGAATTCACGAGATACGTGGGGTTCGAAGCAAAATAATATTGCAAATTCAATTCGGGCCGCGCAGGACCCCCTCCGGCCTCTGAAGATCTATGCAAATAGTGCGGCGTGCGCCGACAGGGGAAAAACAAGTAGGAACGGCTTCGCGTTTCCGGAGCTACTATATAGTCCAATGCAAATACTTTTTCAAAGTGCGCATAACTCGGAGGACAGGGCGCTGGCGATCTTATCGTGTAAGCGAAACGGGAAATAGGAACGGTTAAGTTCCTGTCTATAAGAGTTTCTCTAAACGCTTTCACGATTTCATCCAAATCGAGAATTCCAATCTTTCGAAAAGAATTGCCTTAATTAAGGCATTCGTTATCCCCAAGTTCCATCCGCGAAAGATATCCCTCGATATTGACTACATTTATAGCTCAGATATTTCATTGATGCAGCTTGAAACAATCGATTGTTCATCACTCACCGTAGAGACTGCGGAGGCAAGCGGGCTCACCAATAAGCCCGAATCAATAAGATTGAACTTTCTCGTTCGTTCTTTCGCCGCATGAGCGAGCATTTTGGCTTCATGCGTTCTGACTTCATTCAGGCCGACCTGTTCTTTCGAATCCACTCTGTATACAGCTTATCCCGAGCTACGAGTACCCTTCACGACTCCAGAAGTATCTACATAATCCAATATATGCTGATGTCGAGCTGGCTGTGGGGGTCGAAGGTCCGCGCCGCGCCGTTTGTTAGACCGTTCTCCGTCCTAACTGGTTCGAACCCCTATTTTTATTATGCCTACGGGGAAATCTAGCCCCCACGATTTCGCCTACGAGGCAGGCCATCTGGCAAGTGATGCCGGCTTCGCAGGTAATCCGGTAAACATCGGCGGTTGAGCTCCAATTAGCGTCTGTTTACCTTCGCGTCTCCTTTTGTTCGTCGCGAACGTCCTTCTTTCTTCGTCTGCCTTCGCGTTTTCAATTAAAACTCGCGAAGAACTGTTTGATCGGCAGCGTGCAAGTCCGGTCGGTGATTGCTTTTACGGGATGCGAGCAATCGAGTCAGGTGGAAATGTAAATCTCGAGGAATAAAGATTCGCCGGAGGAGTAGCGCTCTTCGCCTTAAGCCCGATAAGAAGCGAACGATTAAAAAATATCCATCGTCGGGAATAATTCGTTCGGGACGAATTAACTTGATCTCACGCATATTGAGCTCAGCGTCAAAATGGCAAAACTGCCCGTGAAAATCGTAAACGCCGGAACAATGAAAGATATTAAGGAACTGGCGCCATTATTCGAAACTTCTGTTGCACCTTCTTCAAATTTCCTCTCCTTCCCCGCGCTCCTCTCTTGCGTTTAATTAAAACTCGCGAAGAATCGTTTGCCCCCGGTACAATGAATGTCTATCTTAGGCTCTTTCATTCATCGCGAAACAGCAAGTCAGCAAATTTCAAAGGAAAGTTCGCGTCGTTGATGAAAGCGCGGCGAACTCGAGGGGAAGAAGAAATATGTCTAATGGTCAAACAGCTTTCTTTTTTAAGGATACCGTTATATATATAGAACACTACGGGAACACTTTACGGAGTCTCTTCTGCTATAGTTTACGTCGCCGTAAGACCGAGCGTCTCGTAAAAGTGGCATGGCATATTAAGGATATGGCACAATTATTTTCGAATTCTCCACGTGCGCTTCCTACTTCGCGTCTGCTGCCACTCACTTCTGTTTTCCTCCTTAAATGTCCCTATATACGTATTTCCTCAACGACGTATGAGGATCAATTGTTGGTTACGTTTGCATTCTGCCTTGCATGCGCCGTGAGTTTCAGGCAAGAAAGGAATTTGAATGTAAATGCTTTGGTCGCCTTGGTTGCATGTTTTCCTAGAGTAAACTGATGGGACATGCAACGTCGAATGCAAATGACGTCGGCGGTCATTGCAGATTGCCACGGAAATATATACGGGCGGTACAAAGTAAGAGCAAAAAAAAACGAGGGAAAAAGAAAAATAACGACTGCATATACGAAACGTTGAAGCTCATGCACGATTATAATAAATTGCTCTGATCGGCGCGTGGATAAGAGCGAGGGGAACGATCGTCAGAATTGTAACCTTTAAGCTCGCCGAGCCTTCCAAGAAGCGTTTCGCCGTGATGTAATACTCGGGCGCAAAATGGCAAACAAAAGGAGGTCGTCTTTTAAGAGAGCGTCAAGATACGCCTCGCTGTCTTACCGAAGTCCAATTTACCCTATCGCGATTACTGTCTTTGCACAGTTAAACGAGAAACAAAGATAAATGCACGTCACCCCCTCCCCCCGTGCTATCCAAAGGCAATCGCATGTAAAAACAATAGCTGCGAAAATAGAAAATTGTTTAAATTACAGGAATGGAAGAATGTCTGATCTGCACGGTTATCTCGCGAAGCGGAAGCGCTTAATACACTCTAGATGTTTAATCATCTCGAAAGTATTCGATTGTACGCTCTACATATGTATCTATCGGAGAACAATATTTTCACTACCGCGCACGTATGTGTACGAGGACGATGGAGTGTCATCGATCCAACGAGATCGGGGCGCGTAGATGGTCGCCTGCGATCGAGTAATTCGAGGAACGAAACCTCGAAGCAATCCCGCGTCATCGGAAAGTCCGGTCGATGTTTCAGGGCAATTCCGTGGCTGGTAACGGCTTATCACCGGGTGGCACGGCAGCCAACAGCTCCCAACACGAGGGCCGGCCTCTTCCTATAGAAGCTTCCAGGAGGGTTCGCCGCTCCTCTTTCCTCGCCATCGATCTCCTCTCGCCGCCCTCCCCAATCTCCATCCCCACTCGGTCTTCACCACTCTTCGATCTCCCTCCAAGCCGGGCTGCTTGAATTCCTCGTGCCACGGACGATCGATAATGGATCCGACCATAGCTTTCCAGTCCATTCTATACGCATCATTTGACACCCGGCAGACGTAAGAAAAGCGAGGAACCGCGAGACGGCTGGCGGCAGATCGGAGGTAATGCGAGAAAGCGAGAGGTGGGATTCAATAGATAGAAATCACTGCCATTGTCGAGACGGTATATGACACGATGGAATCGTGGAAAATGAGACGACTCCTGAGAGCGAGAAAAGAAAAATTATATCGAGAGTCGAATCCCATAAGATCCACCGCGCGCCGGGGGAAAAGCGAACCGGCGCTATACGCGCGTTTTCTCTCTTTCCTTTTCGCGCTTTCTTCTCAGAAGGGTCAAGCTCATCCCTTTCGTTCTTGAACGGCGGCGGTCGTGATGCGTCTTGACAGCGGCTAAATCCTCGCGAAAATACCTTCGTTCATACTCATTTCCTGTTTTCCGTTCGCTCCGCTCGTCGCCTCGCCACCGCACTGTAATCCTATCCATACAAGTCCAAGGCCGTTGATAGCCCAGCGGCTTCCTCCCCGCTCAGAATGCTCGCAGCCTAGCATTGTCGATCGTTTCTGCAACTCCCCGTGGCCCTTCATCACTTTCCGCGACCCTAAGATGCTCGATTTATAAGAGATCCTTCTCAAAGCGCGCGCGATTTTTCCAGCCGGCCGGGGATAAATTCCTTGATCTCGCGTTCACGCTTTTAGATGGAACCACTTTCACAATCGCTCTTTGGTATTGTTCGCGCGTAAAGCGACCGCGTCGTAATGCGTTTCGCAAGAAATGAGAAATGTATGTTCTTATATAGGTACCATCGCGAGCGAAGGAAAAGTAATCGTGAGTTTTGAAATTTTAAACTGCTTCTATTGGACCAGTTTAACGTACTACGACGGGATAGTCATTTATTTATAATCTTAAGATTCTTCTGACTTCTGTGATTTAATTAACAAAATTTCTGCTTAAAGAACTTATCGGATATTTCGATAATTTAAGATCAATGGAATTGATGAGGAATCGAGTTAACATCGGATTGTTAAAATTTAAGGGCACAAAGTTGAAAACTGATGCATTGCAAATTATTTTTTGTGATCCTCGAAAATGTAAGGATCTCGCAACGCAAGAGAATTTTCAAGTATCTCTCTTGAATTTAGCTGAACCGCGCACGCCGCGCCGTTAGTGCAGGCCGCTATTCTTCGACTTGGTCCTGTCTCAATAAGAGGTCGTGTCCTCCCAGTTATGTTGGTTGGCGGAAGCAATTCCTTCCTTCTTCCTTTTTCGCTAACAAGCTCAGAAACGGATGTAGGCGGTGGAAGCACGGGCGGTGGATGCCGGGTCCGCGGAACGTGCAGCTCGAGTTTTCGAGACGGCCGAGGCGAGATTATAATTATGCAAATGCCCTGTTGCGGGGAAGAAGAAGAGAGCAAGCAACAGATGTCTGGAACGGCTCCTCCTGGAAAGAGCATCTCCAACACGGTACTATTCGTGCTGTTCCGAGCGCCGGTGATAGAATATAAGGTGGGGTTCTGAAATGAAGCATGGCCCAGAGACGTCTTGTATTTCCAGCCGTGGCTTTCAGCATCGTAGACCGCCGAAGAGGTTGCTGAATTCTTCCATTCTCTTGCCGCCGACAGGTGCCACAGATTGCGCATCGCAACCGACCACAGGCACACCTGTGTTTCTTTTTATGAAATCCGGCGAAAGAGAGATGCTATAAGAATTGCTCCTCGTAAAGCTTCCCTCCCCGCTGCGCCATCGCCGCCAAATCGAAATTCCTGTTTGGAAGCAACTGGTATCCGAACATTTTCTTCAGGCGTTTTGCTATGATTTAAGAAAATCAACTGTATCAACTTTCGATGAAATTTGTAAAAATCAGTAATCCGAACTGTGTAAATAAGCGGATAATAATCTGAAGATTTTCTTGCAGTTAATCGAAGTTTTTTTTGTCTCAGAATCCTTTACTTCTGTTCTATTTAATTGCAGTCTCAACTGTATTGATTTCTGGAAATGTTTCTCTTGAGATTTATTATGTATATTACTTCTGGAAGAAACGTTTACATCGTGTCGTACGTACATGACTACATTTAATCTCTATTGTAAGCACGGAAGTTACTGGGTACACAAGCGCGGGGCCTAATTGGAAGTTACGAGCATTGCCACGAGGCTGCATGAAGCCATTCATGGCATTTCTGGTCGTCTCGCTTATAAATCATTCTACCCCTCGTGATCCTACGTGTAATATAGAAGACAGGTCTCCCTCGATCGCGTGTATCCAGCATCGCGCTCTCCTCTCCTCTCGTCGATTTGCCCTCCCTCGTTGCCGATCCTCCTCTCCCCGTTCAGTAGATTCGTGCGAACGAGTTCTTTCCTTGCACGGAAACCAGGAGGAAGGAAGCTCTTATTGTGCACCATGGAGTTCGACGAAGAATTCTTATTACAGGGTGACTCTCTTCGCGCCAGAAGAAATCTCATTACCTCGTGCGAGGATAGAATTGCGTTGACGAAAAGTTCGAAAGGAGGTGTTAAGGCTCGCGCGCAAAGAGGAAATCGAACGAGACCATCCGAATGGACTACTCGTGCAAAGACGAGGAAGAAAAAAAAGCGAAACTCAATTTTCCATGGATAATAAAAAAAAATAACATTAGACGGGAGACAGAGAGAGTGGAGAAGAATCAAGTTTCGGCTCGGCGAAGCAATTCGTCTTTCGCGACTCGTTTGCTTCAATTCAATCTGGCTCCGAGTGGAGCCGTGTAGAAATATTTATTATTAATTGCGTAGATTGACTCTCTGGGATAAATTGCGTTATAAATCTCCGATTCGCGATTAAAACTAATTTTATATGACGTTAATAATGATTGGATGATGGAGAGAAGTGAAAAAAAAAATATCGCAAACAAATCTTTACCTCGGCAGTTTGCAATAATTTTCAGTGACGCATCAAAAAATAGCAAATGGTGATGATCATCACGTACAACCTGCGCGGAAAATTGATATCATGTAAAATTAACGATGCTTCTTTTCAGTCATCCCGTGTAAAGGAGATACTGCCGCTGTCTTGATAGTCATTTATCACTATTCTCTATGGCTCGCATCTCGCATCCTGTCATAGTCTTGTTATTTATTACTCCGTACAAGAGAGGATCGTGGAAATATATGAATCTCTTGTAACATTTTGGGAATTTGAGACGTCGAGCAAAGCAAATCGCTGCGCATCGTATTTTACACATGGCCTCGGAAGAAACATGCATAATTAACGCAAATCTCAAAATCTTATATGCTCAATAAATGCAATTCGACACAATATTACTTTGGGGAAGAAGCGGAAGAAATCGTTGGGATGAACGAGATGAAAAAGGGACGTAACTAAACAGATCTGGCATAATTACCGTGACGAAACACGCTCGGGTCTCACCTCGCGGAGTTGAAACGATCCATTAAGTGATCAACGAGGCATTGATTTACGTTTCCTGTTCAGGTTTCTGTATCTTCTTGATTATAACGGATAAAGAGTCAGCCGTAAATCAAGCTTAACTCACATAAAAATCTGGCAGACAAATTTATATCTATGTCCGCGCGTTTTGCAGCCGACGGTAATATTTGTAAAGTACAGATGTGAATTTATACACGCAATGCGGATAAAAGTAGAAAGAAATTTAAATATGATAAAAATGAGATAAATATATATATATTAAATTTCTTTCTACATTTACTTTATAACCAAATATAACATAAAAATGAAACATCGAATTTAACAGAGATAAATTTTTCTTTGCTTATGCTGGACCTTCGTTGCATCTTTTATATGATAAGCGCGAGTCAATTCGCAGATCAAGTCGCGATCGTCTTACAATTAGCTGACGCAAATGCAGCACTTTTGACTGATTAATCTTCCGTAGCTGCTATGAAACGTACGTTTTCGGATAGATTCGTAGTTGTAGATAATATGTTACGCGAGTATTATCTCCAGAGCGCAGCGTGGCGATGCACTACCTGCGTCAGGCGGGTTGCGAGACGATGGAGGAAGAGCGTGATGAGATACGGAAACGCGGTGGGTCCGATAGTGAAGACTGTATGAGAAGAGAGATGAGAGAGTGAGAGAGAGAGAGAGAGAGCGGAGAAGAGCGTGGGAGGAGCAAGGAGAGAGAACTTGGGCCGAAACTTGGATGTAATTACTCCCGTCTACCGTGTAAACTCTCGTCTTGTCATAGCTATCTACCCTGCTGGATTCAGCTGCGCTAACGGTCTCAAAATTACTCTTGCTTCCTTCTGCGGGCTAATCAGGCGCGAGTTTCCTCGATAAAGTAAGAATTCCGTTAGCAATGGATCCTACGGTACCATTCGCGACATTCGCGAATAAGCGCATCGACGAATATGTACACGCTGAGAAATCTTTTTAAAGTCTTCGGAATATATTCTTCCGATTGTTTGCACTCTAAGCAAAACATTGATTTAAGTTGTTCGTGCAGAGAAGTAGCCATATCATAGGCAGAAGAAGAGAGAGTGAAAGTACACTATTGAATTAATCAGTTTACTCAGAGCATGCTCTTCCTCTTCGTCGATAAGGTAAACACGATAATGAGTTTGTCGTTCATCGCGTTCTGCAGCCCACGCGCGTTCGCCTACAACTTTCTGAACACAACCATCGATATTTCCGCGTTGAAAGGAAAGCATACCGTTCGCTATGCAGATTGAATTGCACGGACGTAGGTTTCGGCCGATCGACGTATACAATGTGATATCATCAATCAAGTCGCGCAGGTAGCGCAGGTGTATAAACGCGTGGCATGGTTTCGGGTTGATCGATGAACCATTTTGAGGACAGAAAAAGAGAAATTGAAAGAGAGAGAGAGAGAGAGAGAGAGAGAGAGAGAGAGAGAGAGAGAGAGAGAGAAGGGGGGAGGGGCTCGTGTGCTCGAAACAACCTCTATATTTTAATAGGCATTTTAACGATCGTCTCCTTGACGGTGCATTAAACTGATCCGTCAACGCGTTTCGGTATAAGAGAGTATTAATTACGAAGCAATGAAATCGCTGAGAATAGTCCGCGCCGGAATACGCAAATATTATGGACGGCTGCCGTTGACAAGAAATTTATACCGACGATCCGACTGGTTATAGCGGAAGAATTGTAATCTAATCGCATGCTCTTTAATTGACCGCGATTCATTGTCTATGTAACGATTGATATTTAATGAATGTAACTTGTGATCGACTATAGTCATGAATCACGAAAATGACAAACATGAACCGGAAAAATTTAAAGATTTTAACGTTAGATTATAAATTAAGATATCAATTTATAATCAAGTACGAAAGTAATTAATGAATCGTACATGGCAATACTTTAACAATAAACTTCTTTCTCCCGTACAAATTATATTGCATGCCTTGCTATGTAATAACTGCTGGTATAAGATATATATTATCGCTTTTGGAAAATAATTACGGTCTTAAAAAAGAGAATCGCAACCTTAAAGAGGCAGAAAAAGTGATCAGTTCAGGAAAAATATGGAGTAAATCAAGGGATATTGGCCGATATTGAAAAATGGCCAAAACCGCGGGGAAGAGGATGACATGAATAGGCACGGTAAACGAAGAAAAAGGCGTAGGCATAATGCCCTTTAAGTACCACGGAGTGGAACTAATGTCCTTTAAAGCCGATAAACTCGAGATACGACATCTGATTAACATTCCACGAGAAATTTGACTATCTCGACTATATATAAAAATATACTGACAATGAGTACCATGCTATATATATTTAATAGCTTAAATAACTACTTAATTTCACAGATTTATCAAACTTACGTTCTAATGATAAATTATTTTTTACTGCTGTTATACTAATACCTATAGTGTACAATTTATGCTACTCGGATACGGCGTATTATGCATTTAAAATACGAATAATCAAACTAATCCGAGAATTATACAAATTCGTATTCCCTTGGCGCGTCCACCAAATTCATGTTGAGCGGAGGGGCTTCTCGTTCCTTGGTGACGAAAGTTTCGTCGGCTCGCCGCGCTGATGTCATTTATTTCCCCGGAGTGCGTATTCCGCTCTTAACGAGATTATTGTCACCGTGGCGCGAACGTGCCGAGCGATGCGTATCGATATACCCAATCACCACGGCCCGAAGTACGAATGCGTGTACGCGGTTGTCTGGTACTCACTCCTTCCACGCGTTTCGACAGGCCTAACGAGACATTCTCGTGCTGTAGGTGCGGTAATGATGCGCGGCAACGCACAATGACGACACACACTCTGTGTGTGGAACTAAAGTACCGTTGGTCGGCCAGCGTCGTTTCCTTATCGATATAGCGAGACATCTCCGACGACACGACGATATACTTTATGACTCAGATAATAAGCAGTTAAAAAGATTTATTAAATGTATTCCGAAATACGTTATTGTTCACGTTGAATATTAAAAATGGCTGGAAACAGTAGTCAGAAATAATCTAATTTCATGTTTACTCAAAGTAAAAAATCTAAAAATTTGAGAACTTTACGTTATTCGTAACGGCAGAAATAAATTCGTGTTAATTACTTGTAATTGAATATTACTCCGTATATTTTGTTTGCGACGCGTAAAATGATGCTGACGCGGCGTCGTGCGTGACGCCTGGAATTATCAAATGTGCCGAGGATTGCACGCTAATTATCGTCGCGCTGACCTGCAGCTGTATCGGATTCCGCGATAGCAGAGGAAAGCAGGAGTGGGGAGGAGGGTAGCGAGGAGGAGAGTAAGAGGAACGCCACGACACGGAGTAATCGGTCGCCGTTATATCAGAGGAAGACCGGCGCCTCGGTCTTCGTGATCGTTGTTGGCCAGCGCGCAATACGAGCGCTGGAGATGGCTGCGTCAAGTAGCCGTGACAATAAAGCCAATTGTGGCCCTAACGTGAGAAACCGGGGCCGTGCGCTCATACGAGAGATTTCAATTACGGCTCGTTATGCCGGCAGATGGACGTAATGGTCTCTCTAGCGTTGCTGCCGACACTTTAGGCGTTCCGGAGAACGAGGCGCGACGCCTACGTACGAGCGCGAGGAGCCTCCGGGCAATGGTGTATCGTCTTTAAGGAGGCCGATGGACCGGTCATTGTGCGATGTATACCACGCGCAGCCAGTCGCGCCGCGCGCTTGAATTATTACGTCCGCTCAATTTCGGACGTGCATATAATTGCATTGTTTCGTCGTCGCGTTTGCTGCCGACGACTCGCGTCGTCCAACTCGCGCTTTTCGGACGACGCTCGGTACCTTACGGGAGCGTATAGCCTGGATGCCATTAACAAGCGAGGTGGTTACCGTAAATCTCGATATCAGGCGCGCTGACTTTTCTCTGAATCCAATTACGTGGATCCCGGGGCGTGCGTCCTCCAGGCAAAGTTAATGGGCAGGAGTGAGCCGAGTATTGATAGTAGTTTATGATAATTGCCGGCGGTTGCACACCAGTTACGTTTCGCTTCACGTGAGCGCGCGCTTTTTGTCAACAGGCGGATTATTTCGAGCCGCGTCCGCCGCTACCGCCGAAGACGGGGTTTCCGTACGACAGGCAGTATAATCGATGACGCTGCTCGATAGAAATTGATATGTTACCCGCAGCGGGAAGCGTGACAATATAATCGACTTATTTACCCGGACTGCAAAACCGGCAAGACGGAGGAACGTATTTATGCAGCGTGCGCCGTACGCTGATCAAGATTTAACGAGAGACCAGGGGCTATCATGCGCCGATCACGATAATTTACGGACGCGATCCCGCGCGGCTGCTGATTCGGAGGCGGTGAGAGGAATAAATCGACTTGCTCGAGCGAGGGGAACCGTTGCGAGAAGAATCGCCCAGCGTGTTGAAAATTTATTTCGATCCAACAATAAACTGCACGCGAAAGAATTGATATTTAGTACGGCTCCTAACAGACTTTCGGGTACGTACGAGGTTCGACAAGATTAAGGGAGGCTACGCGGCGGCCAGCTTCAACACGTTCGTCCGCTACCGTGCCGAGCGTTACAAATATCGTGCCCACGTGCTTTTAGTGGCGGGACCGGTACAATGCGTCACGATTTCGGCGGCGGACGCGGATCACGCCTTGATCGTTATTAATGGCCGGCGTTATTGTGTACCGCGACCGTTGCCCTTTGTAGTCTCAGCTGCATACGCGTAATCGATTTCTCGCTGAGGAGCCGTCCGAGATTCGGTTTCGGTCGTCATATCTCATCCCGTTTATACGATTACTGTCATACCGCGAACACCCGATGTATTCATGCAGACGACTCGTTAACTCGCCTCAAGGCAAAAAGCATCCGGTCTTTTTCCTTGTCTCGGAGAACTTAAATAGAGCTATAGAATGGCATACCAAAGAGCAAAATCGCAATAGAAGTTTATTCTTGGTAGAAAATGATATATATATATATAATGGTATTGTGTTATTTTCCTGCAAATGAAGTTTGATTGAAATAATTATATTTGAACTTTGCTTGTTGCGTTTGCTCAATTATATATATATATATATAATGGTATTGTGTTATTATGTATATATATATATATATATATATATATATATATATATAATTGAGCAAACGCAACAAGCAAAGTTCAAATATAATTATTTCAATCAAACTTCATTTGCAGGAAAATAACACAATACCATAATAATTTTCAGATGTTAAGGTATCAATCAATAAAAAATATAGCACAAGTATCGTTACATGAAGCAATATAATGTTGCATTGTGTAAATAATTCAAGTTTGCGATTAAGTTTATAGACTATCATAAAGATTATTTATAAAACCAAGAAAAATACACTAAATTTTTTAGCTTCAGAAAAAAGTAATCATAGAAATCTTAAAGTTAAAGTTAAATTTAAAAGTAATCATAGTAATCTTAAAGTTAAATTTAAATTTTAATATTTTAAAGCTAGAAGATATAACATTCTTTTCTTCATTGATATCTGTATGAAGGAAGAAAAATTACATTCGTATGGAGAGGCGAGACATCGCGCAATAATTCAGAATATTGACAAAGCACTCCTCGAGTGAATTTATAAAATTGCAACTAGCAAGATTCCGGCGTCTGAATAATTTGACACTCGAACGTAGACAGTGAGTGGAATTTTATTTTTTTTTTCTTGGAGACAGGAGGAGGGAGCGACTTTGCCGATTCGCCAGGACGACGGAAGCATTTGTCATCGGGTGCATAGCACGAAATATAAATCGCAAACAGAACCGGAGCTACAGGTTGAAGCACCAGGAGGAACGTAGGAACGAAAATAAACTCGACTCTTTCTCGATGCGTTATCACTATAACTCCGGCTGGCAAAGACACGTCCCGCTCTCCACCCCTCTATGCGTATATCCTCCTACCCATTTTTCCGTCTTTTTACTCGCCTGCTTTATTGTGCCTCTACTGGAGCACGTACGTAAAAATGCACGCTACTGCTGAACTCCATCCTTCGCTTATCGCCACATGCCTTACTCCGTACCGCCAGTTTTTTTATGTAGGAAGAAGAAAATTTTATATATCTTACGTGCAAAACAATTTTCTCGTCTACAAAAAAAGACACTTTTCAGGGATGCGCCGAAATATTTATCAGGAATATATCACAACTGACATTTTCGCACGACGAAAGTTGCATGAGAGATATATAACTTCTTCATGACAGTACCGCTCTTTACTGTCGCATCGATTTTTCTTTGAAATATTTAATATAAATTTTTTCTATGAAAGACAATTTTTGACGTGATCACATCTTATGATAATAACATACAATACTATCTAACCTAACCGTGTCACAAAAACAAACTTCAAAATTTTATTGCATAAAAGTATTGAAATCTATTTTGAAATTTGAAGAGATCCTTTTTTTAATTCGACTGTCAGATATAGTCATTTTGTTTTAAAGGTATGCTCGTTTTACTTTCGAGCCAGCCGATTGCTCGATTTCGGAGTGTACCAATCGACAAATCGAATTCTATCTGTTTGTTCGAGGAACGACGAGAGCCGTTTCCGTCCGTTTCCCACTTCTACACGTAGCCAAGTTTCTCTCGATACACGCGCTCGCGTTACGTGCGTAAGGGTAAACGTATTTCCCATCTTTCCACCCTAGTACAGGAAAATGGCCTGGACCGACTCAATTTATAAAATGGAAGAACCAAAGTGCAACAGCGTTTGCCAAGAGGAACATATTTGAGCAAGCGAGACCAAATATTTACATGTCAAGTTAACTGAATGCGGATTGCACTCTACATCCAGAATATCTAGACTGTTTATTACGTCACTTTTCTTGCATCTATAATAATTATATGCATACATATATTCGAGTAAATATCATATCATACTTTGCGCGGAAAGAATATCTCAAAAGTCTTAAAAGAGTATTTTTACGACAATAAATGTATATTATTTATTAAAATACATATATTACATAATAATAATATTTTTTTCGTTAATCTTTTGAAAAAATGTTCAATGTATCGTACAAGATTGAGAGTATTTTCAATTTGTGCCATTCTATTCGACTAGTTTCATCGTTTTAGATAGAATCAATTGTTATCAAGTGATTGATCTATTTTGAAATTTCTACTAGCGATAGAGTTACACGGAATCGCACGTGTGTGTACACAGAGGTACAAATGCGATTGATGTAACCACAAATGGATTGGGCGATCACGTAACAAGGTCTTATTGTTGGAATACACATGGGAGCCCGGCTAGCTCGGGGATGAGTTTCGAGATATGAATCCATGGAAACGATCGATAACAAGTTTATCATTGGCGATGATGGAAGTAAGCTAATCGATTTTTATGAGACCCGATATCTCTATTTTCTGGCTTGGAAGCAAGAAACGTGTCTATTGACCTCAATACGTGAAACGAGGCTGGTTTATCCGTATAGCGCGTATCTCGTTGGATTTAACAGATATTTATACTCGCAATCGAATACCGGGAGAGATCGTGGTGCGCGATAAGCGGGGAAAAATTTTCCACTCCGACACGACCGTGTCGGAGTGGTACGTTGCCCTAGAATAGCGATTAAAATTACATTTGTTCCCTTCCGCGCAATCAACGTCAGACCTGACGACCCAATATTTACTCTCGCGAAAGAGCCGAGTGCCCCTTCGCGGCTAGAAATCTCGAAAATCAATATCGAGAGGGTTCAACAGACTCTCGACGTCCTCGATCAAACCGCTTGACGTGTCAAACAACGCACAGCAGATAAGTAGTTCTCTGACATATGAATAATTTCCGATGGAGTGTCTTCGGCTATGATGTTCGCCGATTTCAATGAAATATTCAATATGTCATAGCCTTTGTTCCACTTTAGAACGGCAGGCATAATTGTATCTATTATGCACTCTTTTTAAAAATATATTTTTGTGACGGTTTGGAAATTTTTATATTTTTATAACATTTTACAGAAGTAATAAAATGAATAGTCGAGAATAAAAGCTTCAATTTTAAAAGGAAAATTAATGATGTGTGTAATTCTTAGCCTTACAGGAATTTAAAAAATGTTATCTTCTGAATTGTGCGCGAAAAATTCACTATGGTACTAATGTAATATAAAATAATTGCGAAATGCGATATATATATATAAATAATGATTCGCACTCAAATTTGTTTCACCGACAAATCCGAAATCAAACACAACGTGCGACGACAAATCGGAGCAAGAGATAAATTTCCCACGCTGGGGTTCCTTCGAAAGCGAAACCGGCAGACCCTCTAATTAATATTCGATGCTCGCGAACACGTCACGTTCAGGTGCGACCGCGGTGACCGATGGACGGAAATACATATACATATAAGCGTACGACGGAGCTCCACACGGAGGGACACGCGAACTCTTCCTGTCTCGTGTCCGTTCAACGCATTCCCTTCCAAGCACCTATATAACTCCCTTGTGATATCGCCGTCGTCGCTGTTTTCGGGAACGCCCGGTGCGTCACGAAGAGCCGGGATCACCTACGATGAGTTTCATCATCGCGCGCGCACGCACGTCGCGACTCCTTGCACGTGACGCGCATTTATCCGTCCGCCTTTTTGTCCGGATCTCGGGCCAATTCTCCAAAGTCCGCCGAGCGTGTTAATGACAGAAAAGACGGGGCTAATAACCGGCGGATGTGTGTACGGCGGCGGGCGGAGAGACGGGGGGGGGGAGGGCGGAGGAGGACGCGGCTGGCTATTGTCGCGACCGGAATACACCGCAGTATTGCCCGGACGTCTCACGAACGAGATGACGTTTCGAATCTCCTCGTTTTAATCAAAAAGTCTCATAAAGCTCCGGCCAGGCCGTGACATTGCGGCCGGCGCGCGATACATCATAACGATGATCTATCGCGGAACTGCGCGCGGCCGTGAGGCCGCACACTTTCGCAGAGGCTGTCAAGAAAGATTGAAAACATCTGCAAAAGGTTAGATATAAGCGCTACTTTACCGTCCACGCGAATGTCGGTTTCCTTATTAGCGCGCCGGTACTCTTTATGTGCTATATAAAAAAAATCTCGTGGATATAACAATCGCTATTCGAGCGAGGATTGTGAGGATTGTTAAGAGAGTATTAAGATACAATAAAAGGGAATTATACGCCGGTACGAAAATACTTTGTCGATATCGACGTCTCCATATAGAGCGGATAACTTAATGTCTCCCATTATTGTTATGAGCATGCGAGGTATAATCGTGAATGCCCGCGATTCACAACGGTCTCGGATAATAATGTGACGGTTCACAGATATTCTACCTTGCGTTTAACTGTCAATATCCGTTGGAGCCAGCCAGGCGAGCAAAGATTGCGTTACGGGCAAGTGTCAATATGAAGTATTGAATTTCAGCCGCGCCTCGTTCGCGCACGCGAAGAACCTGTCGCTTCGATTACGCCGGATTGACGCTGAGCGCGGCTGAAATCCTTTTTGACGTTAATTAGCGGAAATGTCAAGCGTGGCAACGACGGGGCTTCCAGACGAAAACGGAAATATATAGCGGAGTGAAACACACGGATGGATCGCGGATTATGATTTCTGTCAGAAACGTAATTTCGGTTTGCAATACGGAAACCGAGTTACGGCGCGGCTTGCCGAAAGAATTACGTGGACGGCGGCCAAATGTTACGACGTCGCGTAGATTTACAGCCCGACGTCGTTCACAAAAGCAAGTGCCTCGCGAGGCAGGATATACACCGGCGCCCTCCACGCTTTAAGATACACATGGATGGCCTTAAAGGGATATCTGCATTCTGCAGGAATCAATCCGACTGTAAATAACGTCCACTCGTAAAATCCGCCGTCGAACGCCGAGGCGCATAAAACCCTCAGACAACTTTTCAGTATACTTTGCCTTGATAAATGCCCCGGATGCTCGGTGTAAATAAAAAGCAATTAGCAATAAATTTCATTTCGCCGAAGCTGGGCGTCGCGCTATAACGCCCGACGTGTATATTGCATCGCGAATAATAAGCGTTTGCAACGCGGCGCGGCGTTTCCACGAACGCGGCGAAAACGGCTGTCTAGGTAAGTAGACACGGCACTCGGCCGGCGACATAATGAATATACGGTCGACGCGTAATGAGCGTCTACAACATTGCGTGCGGAATGCATAAATAAGCGCGCGAGAGAGTGCTCGTTAAGACACTTTGCCGCAATCAATTCTTTCTCTCGCCTCTCCGTCGATCGACCGCTTATTAATTTCCCAACCGCTGCACTTTTTCCCTAAACACCTGCGTGAGTCCGTTATACGGATCAGTGACTTTCGATTAAGTGTAATATTATCGCTTCCTACGAGGCGATATATACCTACGCTAGCCGGGAAAGCCGTCTCGAGCGCGTGTCTCGAGAATGGCGATTCGATTTTGCAGGATCGAGCGCTGAAAAATGACGGTGTCGCAACGTAGTATGTACGAGATCAATCACGAGATATAAGCGGGCGATATACAGGACGTATATACGAATCTCGCGCGGCAATAATCTATCCGTACGTTACAAGAATGCATTATCGTGAACTTGTCCCTCACGTGTTAAATAGCCTGTAACACTAACTTCCACTTGGCTACCAGTGTTCCTACTTATCTAAATTAATCGTTTTTCGTTATTTGCAGCAAGCCGGCAGTGTCTTTATTGGAAATCTTCTGGGGGAAAATCGGAGTAACTCAACCGTTAACTTCCATGTCATATCGACAATCGGAGACGAGAAGGACGATTTAAAAGGATTCTCCATCAAGCGTGGGGAGTTTCGTTGGCTAGTATAACCAGGCTCGCACATCCATCGGCTCCCAATATCTCTTCCCCTCTCTCCTTTCGTTTTCCCTTCCTCCTTGATTCCCTCCTTTCGCCCCTTTCTCCTTGATTCTTTTTCAGTCTTCTCTTCCGATCGCAGTCAGCTCGTTGGCGGTGTTCGGTTTCTGATTATCGGAAATCGATCCCTGGCAAGCCGTTAAGGGCACGGTCGACTAAGCTGGTTGGAACTCTTTCTCTCTCTTTCTCCCATGGGCCACAAAACATATGATTAGTGGATATACGATATTTTTTCCGATAAATCAGCGGATCTGCCACGCGCCAGCATCTTAAAATTTCAACATAATGTAAACACTTTGTCTAATACATGTTTCATCACTTGACTGTTTTACGATGTTACAAAAAATACTTTGTTGAAATCTTCCGAAAACATATGCAGCCGTATTACGCATAAATTTATAATATATTTATTAAATTAACGCAAGAAAAATATTGTGACAAAAATAATATAAAAATTTATGGAAATAAAGCCTTAAAAAAGTTTTCTGTAAAAAGTTTAAAGTGCCGCTTCGCAGACGCGACATTTACATTTTGGCTGAACGATTCGCTCTGCCTCGAAATTCGCAGATTTATAGTATCCTGTAATGTTCGAATTTACCGAATAAAGCAACCGAGACGCATTGGACCGTGTCGTATGTTCTTTCGTTCCCTAGTTTGATTCTTCGAGTTTTCCCTTCCTATTCCCTGCGAACTGCTGGCGGCTCGTTGCCGGTGTTCGGTTCCTGATTATTGGAAATCGATCCGTGGCAGGCCGTTAAGGGTACGGTCGAACAAACCGGTAGGTACACCGGGAGGAGGGACGCGACGCGACACCGCGCTACCATCAATACGTGATCGCCGGATGTACGGCGCGCGACACGGTCGTTCACATTTAAATATCACCATGTGACGCGACGACACGATCTCCGATTCTCAGTATTAGGCCATTGAAGTTTAGAAGCATTAAAAATCAAGCGTAACGGATGAACAACGAGTGAAATGAATGAATAAAATTCTACAATATTTCAAGCGATAGACTGTTTGCCAACGGGTATGTCGGAAAAATTTACTAATGTATAACAATTACTATCTACGAGTGTCTGACATATCTGATATAGTATTCAACGGACTTCAATTTTGCGACGGTCTCGTTACGAGGATTTACGTGCTAACAAATGGATAATCTACCATCGACACGTGGCCGGCTTTGCTAACGACCCACGGGTAGACATAAAACAGAAGCAAAGCATAAAATTAGTTCGTTTACGAACTGTTGCTCGTACGTGTTTATTTATCTCGGAAATCGTAGGCGCGTTTGTACGTAGGTATATAGCGAGAGGAGGCTATTCTCGAGAGTATGAGCCGAAAGGGGAACGAAAATTGAGCACCGCGGGCGGCCGTTGTAAATTAAATTTGGTTGCAAAGGAAGTCATAACGGCCGGCACGTGCCCGTCGCTGTTGCATGGTGTATACGTGCGTCATGGGATTATGAAAAAATCTTCCGCAGCGAGCCGCGGGAGCTCGAGCCTCGGTTTTTTTTCGTCAGGAAGCGTGGCTCTTACGTGATCCGAATGCGTAAGCTTTGTGTGCATTTAAGTAAGCCCAACGGAACCCGACAATTATAACTCAATTATGAAGCCCGCGCCATTTCGTGCTTCTTTCGCGAAATAATACAGAAGCTCCTTCGAAAGGGGAATATCAATCTGATTTATTAAGTATGCTCTACCCGCACAACGTCGGATTATTATGGAATTTAAAAGCATTCTTCGGTATCCTTCATATCACTTTTAATTCCTGGAATATAAAATATGAGACTCGGTCCTGTCGTTTGTCGCTTATGAAATACGCAACGAAATACGCGGCGACACACACGTTCCCTTTCAATTACTCACGTCATTAATTAAATCCATCTGCATACAATGCGCATACGTTTAAACATCGCCCATCCCTCATGCTTACCGTTCTTCTTTTTTTAACGAAAGCTCATAATGTGAGAGTAAATAATAAGGGATGCGCTCTGTACTCTCTCCCCATCAGCAGTCTACACAATTTTTCCGACGAGGGAGCGCGGTGAAAGGAACGACGTTACGGCGCGCGATATTTTCTCCCTTTTCATCTAGCACGCCGCGTCTTTCGTTGCATTTTAATGACGAGATCGCGCGCGAGACTGATGACTTGAAGTACACAGGGGTTAGTTTGGGGCAAATGGAAAGGAAAAAAAAAACGTCGGCGATTAACGCTTTCGAGGGCGGATAGACTCGCGCTCGCGTAGGATCGATCGCCGTCGTGCCTCGCCCTACCGCCTGCGATTGATTGCAGCTGAGCAAACGAAACCTCAAAATTAACGGCCTATTACGAATTTAAACGCGGCAATAATCTTCGCGAAAACTGCGCCGAGTGCCACTAGACGTTTATTCTCTCTCCTTCCCTCTGTTTCCTCTTTCCTACAATTATAATAAAACCGTTATAAAACGATCGATTATTTCGCCTTGCGTGAAAACTGCCACAATATTTCTCTCATCAACGCTGCACGTGTAACTATATACAATCCGGTAAGTCCGGTAAGTGAAGTGACTCGAATATCAATTGCACTCTCTATACGGGGTGGTAGGTGGACCGGTTGTTGTATTGATCGGCACAGGTGATCGCACAGATTAGAGACCACGAATTAATAACATATTATTAATAACGTTGTAATAGCGCATTGAAAAACACGCTCTATACGACCAGAACTGTGCGCGAGCGGGAAACGAGAGAGAAGAAAGGATAGAGTGGAAATATTTTCCTGCTAATCTACAACATGGAACCGAAACTCCCGAGTGGTTTAAGTACACGTCCCGGCCATAAAAGTAAGGATTTAAATAATTCGGCGATTTCCATCTGCCCGCGCAGAGTGCATCGCGCTCGTAAATGTGCGGCGCGGAGAATCTTTCGTTTGCTTTTTCCGCGTTATTGCAATACCGACTCGTCCGTTTTGCAAGCGTAAGCGTCCCGAGTGTTTCCTGCCGCGTGCGCGCATGACGTTGGGACGGGGAAATCCTTGTTCCTTCGTTTGCATTTATCGCTCGCGTCGCTGCACTTGACCGAGTCGAGACACAGTCGGCTTCCGAGCGATGTACCGATCATCGCGGAGGCACCGCCAACGAGCCGGTAAGTTCACCAGCGCGACGAACTGATAAACGAGTGAACGAGCGGGAAGAAGACGGGAGAGGCGATTCCGTCAGGGGGGAAGAAGCGATTCCGTTGCATCAGGCGAGAGCGATGGATCGTAATGCCCGATCCCGAATGGCGCAAACGGCCGGAGGTGTTCGGTATTTCCGCCACGGTCGCAGCACGTGGCGTCATATTTTTAGAACGTGCCGTACGGAGTCACACCTAATACTCCGCTCGACGACAGGTGGATCGTTAAACGAAAGCCTTGCGCGTGCGTGCGTTTGTCTCTCTTTCTCTCTCTTTCTCCTTTCTCTCACTTTTTTTTCCTTTCTCCGTGCCGTCGACGGTGACGAATGTCATGGCGCGTTGCGTGAAAATGTCAGCACCATGTACGAGGTATTTAGGGACGCCATAGGGAACCGGTTATACACGTCTCCGCGTGCTTCGCTCCGCGCGCTCTTCTCAAAGCGCGCGCGACGATCCACGTCGCGGAAAATTTAGGGGAGGCTCCGGCAGTTTTCGAATGGCGATACGTAACAGAGTGACAAGATTAATTCGCATGGGATATCTTTGCGTTCTAACCAGCGCGTCACGGCGAACGCGTAACATATTGCACGTTTGCGCATTGCGAGAGGTTAAAATTTATCTTTTTTTCGTAGCAGTTCTTCCCCCCCTTGCAGAGCGTTTTTCCGAACGCGGTTCTACGGAAAAAAACCCCCCGTCAAAGAGACGGAGGGAGGGAGAAAAAGCGTCCGTGTGCTCGCCATTGTGAGTCAATCAGGTGTCGTACCGAATCCGTAACTAAAATCCGTAGCGTATGAACGTTACGTTATCCCGAGAAGTCAGAACTGATAATAATAGGAGGCACATAAATCAAAGCTCCATTCACGTCTTTATTGCTCTATTAAATGGGACAGCTGGTGCCCGCCCGTTGCCCGGTTCGACGGCAGCAGTTCGGGTGCCGGTCGGAATTTCGCGGAGGTACATTTGTCTCGTTGCAGATTATCGCCGGGGTGCGAGAGAGTTGCCGCGCGCGCGGTCTATAAAGTTATATCAATTCGCATCCGGCGCCCCCTCCGCCGTCGCCGTATTGAGTTAATATCGTTAATTTCCGTCAACGATTTTGCTAGGGGTAAGCGCCCGTCGCGATGGGGAAAGCGGCGCGCCGGGCGAATGCGGGACGGCGACCGATCGAAGCTTGTTTACATACAAATACGAACAGTTAAATTGTTTCTCGGCGATGCAATTTCCATCTAATCTGCCGTCAGCCACTTTCTGTTCACGCGGCGTCAATCGCACGAGCCGAGCCGGGCCGCATGCGGCTTTGCGATAAGTGACTGTTGAGATTCTATCTCGCTAAAAATTAAAGCGAACCATAGATACTGTAAGTAAAGAAAAACAAAATATTCTCGAAGCGCGTTTGTGTATTATAAAACAAGTATAAGAAATTGACAGAATATTTACAGTTAGAGAGCAAACGGAGAGGAGGAAGATTGAAATAGTTCTAGACTGGATTTCGATAACGAGGTTTCGATGATGTTTGAGAATCGAATACGACACTTGCCAAGGAACGCATTTGGCTCATAGGATTCGTAATCGCGGCATAAGCGCAGTTCGCAAAGTCGTATCAATTCACGTCCGGCTCTCGGTAGCACATTGAGTTCATAACATTAATTTCCGTTAACGGCGCAACCAAACGGCTCTCGAACTCCAATTCCGTGGGCCCGGCTGCTGATGGAGATGGATCGAAGCCTGTTTACATACAAATTCACCCCGTAAAACCGCACCTGCGCGGCGCAATTCCGGATTGGCCTGCAGTTAATTTCGGGGTAACAACGTGCGCGGGCTCGAGTATCGCGCACGTCACCTCGCTACGCGGACGTTAATAATGAGCGCAGAATTCCGGCGAACTTTGGAGCCGCAACGTTTGGCCCCCCGTAGTTTACTCAGGAGCCGCGATAATTCGGGCGGCGAAAGCGCTACGCGAGAAACTTTGTTGCCGCAGTGGAAAGCGGAAGTAGAAGGATTATAATGCAACGCGTGGGTGGGCCCTCGTTACACATTTTACAGATGTGTATATTCGCATTACATCGTTACAACTTTGATAATTTAGCCTATTATTCCGTATTAGAGAGATTTCTCTTTTCTTCCATTTTATTAATAATGTCCCGCGACACTGTGTGTATACGTATATAACCCGAAAATATATCGACAATATTCTCCAACGGCATTCTCATATCTCAGCGCTCGTAGATATACATATAAGGAATGAAGCTCCATGCATCACAACGATGATAGCGTAGGAAGAAAACAGGAAAGCTCGATTATTAAAAATATCGTGGTGTATTATGAGTGGACCGTCTCGTGACAACGTTACTTATAGAATCGCCGACGATATATAAGAGAATGCTGCTCCTCGCAGAAATCTCGAGCATCTGGAATCGGGCCAACCATTTTTATTGTCACGAGCCTTTTCATTTGACATTTTTCTCGAAACGAGTATACGTTCGCCGCGGCAACTCATGAATATATCTTTGCCCTCGCCGATAAAATTTTCAACATTCTACACGACTGACGATGCATCCAGGATACCCAGACGGAACGTCTCTAACGGCTGACTGCCGGCTGTCACGGCCATTACGAGCACGGTAATTTCTGCGAGGTAGTCCCATCACCGTGCTTTTGCCGAAGGCGCGATAATTTTGCTGTAATTTGTAACTATTTTTATTCAACTGATACAAAACATACAATTAATCTTTTATGATCCCCTAATATATCGAGGAAAGTTTATAGAAACATTTTTAGAAAATATTTAGAAAATTGATTGTTAGAGCATTGTGATATATTTAGGTAAGTAATTCTTATCGCTAAACTGAGTCACGATCAAAACGATTTTTTCTGTGACGGGATGTAATTTCTGCGCCATTTTATAAAGATCGTGGCGCCGTGTTGTCGCGGTAATTTTTGTGTTATCGTAACTGGGACACATACAAGGCTAGACTTGATGGAAACAGGACGTTGGATCGATGAAGGAGGGAAATCCCGAGGAATTTTATCTAGGCAGATGCGGCCATGCAGTTGAATTGGCCTGACTAGTACATATACAAAGCCCCGAAATCCCCCTTGATTTTGCAGGGCTGGAATCGATGTTAGATACGCTTCAGGGAGCATTAGGAGCCTCGAGGAATTGTCGAACGAGCGTTTCTAAGCTACACCGCCCTCAGGGCGAAACTTCATATCTCCTTCTGTCCTCGTTTGATGATAGCAATCTCCGCTATATATTTTACGTACGTTGCTTTTCTTTGCTCCGTTAAATTGTCCGCGTCGAATGCGTAACTCTTTCGGTACGATTCGTCGGAAGATATGTAACACACGTCTCATATTTCGAAAAGATGTCCGTTATTATATATTTTCAATCTTGCAGAAACGATCATTTATTTTAGATTTTTTATTTCGAAAAAAGACAATTTTTTATAATTTTTTATTTATAAACAAGCTATTAAAGTGGCTGTCATATTAGACGCTAAAACATTTTATGACGCAAGTACATATCAGAGACTGCTATTAAAAGCGAGGCATGTTCGTGTAGAGCATGAATCAAGGGTGTACCCGACGTGATCGTGCACGCCGCGTTTCTCGCTATGGGAACAAGACGGAGGCAATCGGCGCGAAATCGATTCGATCACGAGCGCAGCCAGAGGTGGAGGGCCCATCGTGATCTGCTCGATCTCGCATAAATCGAGTCACGGATTCGCGTCTCGTCGTCGTCGTCGTCGTCCAACGTCGCCTCCGTAAACTGCTCGAGCGCGCGGTACGCCCGTCGACGAGAGGAGGAAAGAGGACAAAAGGTGCACGCTGCGAATTAATAAGCCAGCTTTAAACACAGGAGTAGCGTATATGCCCCCCCCCCTCCCCCTCGAGGTACATCGAACGGGTCGTCAGGCCGTACATAATGCGGCGCAGCTGAAACGACCGACCGAGGGACGCTCACGTTAAAGGGGGCGTCTCTTCCTCTCTCATTGTCGTGGACCCAGTTTTATGTCGCCCCGGGAGGATAGCTGACTTTTAGGGCCGTATATAGGGCCCCCAGAGAAAGAAGCTGCTTTATTCCGATCGGTCGATGCGAGCTCACGCTCGGTCGAGTATTCGAGGAGGCCCTTTCGGTTTTCGCCTTCGTCGAATCCATCACCGCGGGACGTCCTATTACCGTCCTTCCCTCGTTCTCCCTACATTTTCGCGACTCCCTGCCTCGTCTAAGTGGATTATCAGAGATATCCGTTTGATCTGTCGACCGAGAGGACCGCGCCGGATAAACTTTGGGATGTCTTACGGGTTTCCTGCAGGTGTAGCGGTTAAGTCCTTCCGTTTTGTATGTCTGACGGCACAGCGAGAAACAGGACACGAAAAGCCTCGAGGTTTCATCCCCTCACGCAAGGAAAACGGAATGAGTCTCAATCCCTTCGTCGACTTGAAAGTGTGAAATGAAGGAAGGAATTATTGTTTCTTGCTGTCGTATTCTCGTCTTTCTTTGTAAAAATATACGTATTACATTTTTCGGACTTCTGAATGCAACATTTATAAGAATTAATTCTTTGTATGTGCGATTCTTCGTATAAATTTTAAAGTTATTGAGCAACATTTCTACAATTCAAGAACTATATATTTATTCATATATTTTATACAAATTATTAGTTATTATTATTATTATTAATATTATTATTGCAATTGCATAAAATAAAAGACTTTGACTAATTGCAACGTACCACTAAAAAATTAAAATGTTATCGAACGCATTGTGCTTAACATTACATATTCCTGTAGCGTATCTTTCAGTGCGATTCATTTCTATATTCATTTCCTCTTTGTCAGCTGCGCGAAAGAGTCTCCCCCTAATTACTCCGCCTTGCGACTTTGAGCCCTCGATATTCCGATGGAATAGCAAAAAGGTGATATCGATTTAGGTATAACTCTCCTCGCGGTTTCCCTCGAGTTTATTCGACCCGAGAACATAAGACGACAACGACAACACCGAGGCAACGACGCCGCCGACGACGCAATGTCAAAAAGAAGGAAAAGTTGGACGGTCGGGCCCCGTCGACCGGCAACGATGACTTCCTTCACGAGGGTTTCAATTCAATAGGGTCACGATGATCCGACAATGGAGCCGAGTTTGGCCGGGAAGAAAGAACTTCCAGAAGAGGTTTTCTGGAGGGATCTCGAGGAAATAACGAGTCACGCTCGTCCCGTGGCACGGTCTGCTACCGAAACTGGAAGGATGGAAGAGCCCATAAGGAACAGAATCTCTTTCTCTCTTTCTCCCCCCCCCCCTCCTATCTCTCTCTCTTTCTCTTGCTCTCGAACGATCAAGTGAGCGCGTGCACACGCGCGCTAAGACGCGGGACGGTGGACCCAAGAGGAAAAACGAAAACGCATGACGATCTTATTGTCGCTGGATCCGCAGAAAAGTCGTTCCTCTCTCGCGGCACATCCGACAATGAGCGTCTATCCCGTATCCTCCCCTTTTTCCACTTTTGCCTCCTCTATTTTTCTAGCTCCTTCTGCTCTGCACGCTCGCTCGCCCGTCCGTCAGGAGTCCCCCGGCGCGCAAAAAGCAGTTAAAGCGATTAAAGTCCCCGAAAGCTCGGCGAGAGGCGAAGCGCGATAGAAAGCCTCCCCGAGTTCTTTGCCCGTCTTGCTCCTTCCCCCCTCCCTCCCCACCCTCCCCGCGCGTCCCTTCGGAGCTTGGATATTGCGAGTCGCGGTGGAATTGCCCCGGGCAATTGCGCTGGAATCTAACTTCCATTCGGACTTATTATTTGAACAGGGGTAGCGTCGACGACTAGCAACGGCGGAGATAGCTTCCGGTTCTCTCTTTTTCTCGTACTCCTTTAGTCGACATCACGTGATGAGGCGCGATCGATCGATCGTAAAACGTTTCACGATTAGGATTCTGGTGTCTTCGCGTTTCACAGTCTGGTGAAGCGAAATTCGCGTCGAACGCGGACAAATGGAGATGGACTGGATCGAAGACGGAGAATTGTGATTTAAACTAACAGTTTTTGTGCTCGTGTGTGCGAAATAATTGGTTATATTATTCGTTATTACACGACTCTAATCATAATTAACCGAAAAATGGGCATTATGACTTCGTGGTTCAACTATGTATAGAATTAGATCAAATGACCTTGCCCTGTGGACGATCGTGCTCTTGTATGAGATAGTATGGTGTCAAATGTCTTCTATATCCATGTCAGCTTGACGTCTAAAACCTAAGCAAGGAGGGGTCAGGGATTAAATCTCGCGTCGCGCCTCTGCATAAAATCTCCGAACCGGAAGAGCAATTACTACTGATTGACCTCCTCGTTTCATCCTCGGTAACCGAACCGTATAACGGGATTAATAAAGGCTCGACCGTCCATCCATAATGCCAGATGAGGAGGGAGCGAGGTGAAACGGGAGGGGGAAAGGAAGGGGGAGGGGGCAGCGGTGGCACACGCTTCTCTCCTAAAATCAACGAGACGGGAACTCGTATACGGACGTTAATTGCCTCCGCGAGCGCGCTGCTAAATTAAGATGCGTGCGTAATCGAGCACCCGGATCGGCTAACGCGCTTCGTGCACGCTAATTACGCGTGAGACAATGCCCGTGCGATCGCGCGGCGCATCGCGGAACTACGCTCGCTACGCGAACGGAAATACGCGAATCGGTAAATAAATTAGTGCCTTAATTGATATGCCTGTCGAAGTATTCAAATAGAAGGAACGCGCATACGCGCGAATGGTAATGAATCGGTCGGAACGGAGATAAAACGGGCCGAAGCGAATGGGGCGGACGGTCGGCTAATTATTTTCGTGTCTCTCGGAAAGAAAAACGACGTAACGGTGAGCGAGTTAAGCGCGAGCGTGGAAAAAATCGTCGCTCCTCGTAAGTAGCGTTCATAAAATTCTGAGACGCGAAATCACGAGATTACTACCTTTCGCGATCGAACGAGCTAGTTAACTGTGACCCACGCCGATCTATAATCGCCGGATGCGACCATTTTTTTTCCATTAATCGTCGCTGCTCCTTGCTCGCGCAAGGCTGTAATTGGACCGGATCGTAGTCACAAAGTCGATAACCCGGCGTAATTGAATCCGTAAGCAGCCTGTCGATTAGAAGCGCTCTAGTAAAACGATTTCGCTTCGGCGAAAAGTGCGTCAAATGTGCCCGCCCCTGCGCACAGAGAAAAGATTAAAGGGTCCTATGCGAACGCTCAACAATTTCATATAATCATACGCATCGGCCCCGTCTGTCACAGATTCTTTTTCTACAAAAATGCATAATGATAGAGAGATAAAAGGGGATATACTCATCTACGCTGCTTTGCATTATCCTTATTGTTAATATTACTTTGCTCGCGATTAAATCCCGGAATAAATATATACTTTTGCTATTCCTCGATTGGTTTAATGAACCGTGTTTCGCTCTCGCTGTCGTTTACATAGCTGTGAGTGACAATCGCGTATCGTCGACTAACCGCGGATCGGCACACAAATTTGGCAGTTTGCTCCGAGAAGCGCTCAAATGCTTCCAGCTATGCGCGACAAGCGAGGCTAGGAACGCGATCTCATTCGGGATAATTTCCGCATAATCATGCGGGTGTACGTCACTCCGGAAATTTCTCTCTATATACGACGCATAATGCGGGACGAACGTAGACGCAACGTGGCTCGGCTGAGGCACGTCGCGATCTCTCGCGACGTAATAAAACTGTCCCGCAGCGAAACGACGATTTTACCGCGGCCCTTGAGCGGATTCTCAGGGAAAAAAGGGTCTGTCACATCGTCGCTTTCTCGCCCGCTCTTTTGCTGTCTTCCCTTTCGACGGTGGACGCAGGAGAGGCGAATGAAAACGTTCGCCGAGACAGAATAATTCATTGTCCTACTAAAACCGGTGGTGCTTCACGCTTGTTTGGGGAGCGGATTCACCTTGTTCGAGCTACCGCGATCCTCGATGGAGACGGAGCAAAGTGTTTTAGTGATCTTGGAGATTCTACCTTCAGATTTGTTTTACGTTCTTCAAATACATTCCGAAAAGGGATTATTGCCTTATCGAAGAGTCACGCCATATATTATACTATATTATTATTATTATATATGTAAGAATAATCCATTTTAAGAAATGTATATAACGGGACGTATAATGAGTGTATTTTGTAAGGGAATAACAACGAAATAAAATGCTTTTACAAATAAATTTCATATGTGATCTCGCATTGACACGTGTTAGAGTTATTTATCCTACGGTCAGTTTCGGTCATTCCATCTACGAAAAACGAGTCAGCGGATCCCGCTGCGATCGAAAGGGTCAGTTAGAGATAAAAAAGGAAGCTATAGTATAGGGACTGAGCACATAGATCTATGGGAAAAGTTGACAATGGATGATGAGCCGGGTAAAAGAGAATACGAGAGTGAAATGGAATACATAATGAAGGGGGGCTTCTTGCGTCCACGTGATAGCAGCGTATCCACCAAGAAGGTTGGTTACCGCCTATCTATCCTGTCTACTCCAGCTATCAGTACTCGGTCCGTAGCGTTTCCCTTTCGCTTTGTCTAAAATCTGCCCTTTCTGTTCATCTATCTATCTCTGTGCGTCCATCCTCTCGCGTCTCTCCGCGCCTTCGGACCACCCTTGGACCCCTACGCGACACGCGTTACATGTCCGGCTCGTCCCTTTGCTCTCGCTTTTTTGTATGCCCGATGAGCGGCACACGTGGGCAGCTGGCGGGAGGGATATAGAAAGAGGGAGAGAAGTCCTCAAAAGACACAAAGGACGTCCGCATGCATTAAAGGGTAATGATGCCTCCGTGACGGTGGCGATGGTGGTGGTGCTGTGGTGGTGGTTTGGGCTGTGGTAGCCGATTCCCTGCTTGACGTTTGAAAATTCGTCCCGCCACGCGACGCCGCTGCCGCTGCCGACGTTCTCCGTGGAATGAGGTATAATGTTTTACCCATGGCAGCGTTTAGGAACAACGCCGGACGGACTTGCATGCTAATTTCGCGCAGACGGTATAAGCCGGAGAGAGACTTTTCCTTCCCTTCCGGTTCCGTGAACGTGTCGAGGCAAAAGTACGCTTTATCTATTATTCCGTGGATAAATTTGAGGGACGAGAGCGCATACTCCGCTTTTCCGTGCTTCTCACGAAGGGGGGGTTTCAAGTTTCTTAAGACTTTTAAATTGGATATTCAGTATTCCGTGCCGACGACCACCGACGAGTCGTAATAGCGTTAATCCGGTATATACTGTAAACGATTGTCAACTTAATTTACGTTTAATTAAATCGTCGCCACTTTTAGCGAGGTTTCATTTTGGAATATAAATTTGGATTCAATTAAAGTTGGTGTCGGATTGAGAGAAACTTACGAGCCGTCGCGAATGATGCGAATCTTAAAAATTTTAAAATATGCGTTATATATATGTGTGTGTGTGTGTGTGTATTTAAATAGATACGCTGTATATATACATACCTTAGGAGTATAATTACATTCATTTATATTTGATTAAATTATCAATTTCTTTTAATAGGATATGTGACTATAAGACTTAGGTTTAATTAAATTGCGAAAGTCTCGTCTGATTAAAGGTTTCAACGGAATTGAGAGGAGAACGACCTATTCGCTGATAAAAAAGAAATTAAAGAATCACGAAATTATTGGTATTAATTAGCATATATTATGAGATTACTCGATCCGAAGGCGGGATAAAATTTTTACTCCTTGTCAGTCAAGTTTTATGTGACTTAACTTGTTATATGGTATTTCAATATAAAAAATGAAATATGAATAAACACAGCAAATAATCTCTTTTTGATAAAACGATTTTACCAAGTAATTTTACTGTATTATGTGACTGTATTTTATTAGAAAAAAATCTTACTTAATCGACAATTTCTATATATACAAGAGAATTTTATCTGTTAAACATGTCATAAACGCGGATGCAGAAACAATGAATGTAGTTATCTAGATATACAAGAGAATATCCTCATATAAACGCCATCTAATGACGATATCAAGGCATAATAATAGGCGTTTAAATAATAGTAGTGAATGCCGAAAGTATCATATGCACAAAGTGTTTTTAAAAGCATCTCGAGAACGTTGCATGGTCATCAAAGAATTTCATGGCGCGCACTAAGGTACGGCTGTGCGCGGAATTGATTGCAGCTTGTGGGTAACGTTTAGAGCCTCGTGTCGTGGCGACCGGCTCTATAAAGTCGCCACGGCGGAAATTATAACTCGGATGCCGCGGCGGACCACGTAAAACGCCGCCTTTTACGAAATAATTTACCGGCCGGACTCGTTAGCGTAGCATTCAGAAGTGAGACGCAAAGGAGAGGGCCTTGTTAGGCCACGCGTGCGTGGCACTCTCGCTCGCGGTCGCGTCACCGATTTTTGGCGCGAGAAAGAAAGCGTTTACTGCACCTCGCGCCTGTCTCCCTCCTTCTCGCTCACGACACTCGTTTGATGACCTGCAATTTGCATAAAGTCGCCGCGTGGCGGCCAAAACGGTCACGCGAATTGACACGTTCGGGAAAGTTTAATAAGTTTCGGGCACAACGGCACCCAAGACGCCATATATACTCATCGTTTTATTTGATATTCGCGCCTTGTAATTTCGAGAATACTACTCTTACAATGATTAGCATATCTCGGGGCAGCGGGTATCGTTAAATATTCACGCGTAATACCGGTCGTACCACGAGAATTTCGTTTCCAAGGATTCGCAAACAAATTTGATACGCCATCAAATAAGGCAAATCGAACCTCAAAGAAACGAAAGATACATCTTGAATTTAAAGTGGAGTTTTTCGAAGCGTAAAGTATTTTGCTATCGCGTGATTCCCTACGTGAGGCAGGTTGATGGCTTTCAATTAACGTAATAGTCAGCTAACGTCCGGAATTTTATATGAATTACAGTCTATTTAAGTAAAATTCAATTTATCGTAAATTGTAAATATATGCAAATGCTGATTTTATATATTTTTTAAAATAAATATTGTACTCTTATCTAATTTAATATCTTGTCTTCATAATTTCTTTAGTTTAAAGCGTAAAAGTATACAGATATTAAAACAAAAAGGAATTAATGTAAAAAAACAAATTACTTCTCAATGATATTTCAACGCGTTAAAATTTCTACAAATTCGTAACATCTGCGAGACTAAAAGCTTTCCGCAATTTAGAAAACGATTATGGTTTTATAGAGCTAATGTCATTGCAAATAAATGCGACATTCGCTACTGTTTGCAGTTTCTAATTCGAAGTCACGACATGCTAATTAATTTATCCCTTGGAGTTTTCTCGTTAGGGAAAGTCCCATGTTAGTCGCATCTCCCATCGTTTGTGGAATACATAGTTCTACATTTTCAAACAATTAACCCGAAGTACTTAGAGAGTTGTCTTGTGTTTTGAAATTTTCACAAGAAAAGCAAAAAGATTGTTGTTCGTTTGCAGTACATAAGCTTATTATAACTAATTTTAAGTTAAGTTTCTTTATAAGTTTAATTAAATTTTAGCTGAATTTATAAAATTTTCAAGAAAAATAACAAAGTTAGAAATAATATCAAATTAATCGACGGTTTCAAGATGTTCAAGATAAGAAGAGGTGCTAGAGAGAAACCAGGCTGAAATCACCGAAACGAAAGTAGCTCCAAAGTATAACAGACTGGTCTTTCACTGGGCTCCGAATGTTCTTTACGGCGCTAGTACGAGGGATGAAAGGAGGAGATATAAAGGCTCGAAATATATGATCGTATACCACGAAGTTTCGAAGTGTGTCTACTGTTTCAACGGATGAATCCGCGCGCGTCGTCCATTTTCCGCGGGCCATTCTTAGAGAAGGATTTCAATTTCGCTTCTCTACTCAACTTTTCATGGCGGCTAGAAAGAAAGTCGGAGCGAGAGGGAGACAGAGTCGCGGGTACCGAAGACGCGCAGCGCCGTGGATAAACGATCGAGATAACGGACTTTATGGTTCTACGGGATTACGGATCCCACGGCCGTTGCATAAATTCCATCGCGCGTATAATGTAAAGCTAATACGCCGGTTCTTCAAGTCCTCGCGATGGGACGGGGGTAGTATAGCAGCGGATAAAAAGGGGAGCGCGCGTACAGGTATGGTTGGCGGTTGGAGACAGAGCGACGGGAGTAGAGGGATAAAGAACGGAGGCAACTGAGGGCAAGCAGCAGGAAGACTACCGGGGCATGCCTGGGAATAGTAAATTTCCGCTGCACCGTGGCATCGTTATTAGCATACAAGTATTTAGAATGAATTATGGGCCAGGCCGCTTATTCCCGAGGGTGGATATATTCGGTACAGGCACTCCGGGCGTTCTTCTTACGTCAGGTGTATCCCTTAGGAGGTAACATTATGTTGTCTTGCATATTTCATCCTTTCACTCTCTCGATCTCCTGACGCGTTTCGTCGCGAAAGGAGCAAAGAGAAAGAGCGAGAGACAGAGAGAACGAAGGGGAGAAGAAGGAAGAAGAAGAAGAAGCGAGCACGCGTGGGCACTTAAAACCGCGACATTACGCGTGCGAAAGGTGCAACGTGAGCCGCTGTCAAGGAGGTCTAGGAGGTGCACAACCTCCTACTCCTTCTCTTCCTTCACCCGCGCGACGTTCTAAACCGCTCGAATTTATGATCGGTTTACCTCCGAGGCCGGAGGATCAATTCTGCGGCGGCTCATACGCGAGCGCCAACCGCCGCCGTGCGATCGTTAAAACCTGACCCGACAAATGACCCAGGTCGCCGTTAATCGTTGCGCCCGCGTTCCGACAATCCAGAGTCCGCGAGTCCGGCGATTAAACCATTTTTGCGCTCATTCCCGGGGTCGAATCCGGCGTTTCTGCTTTATTAAGCGTGAGTATCGTTCCGGGATCCGATGTCTCTCCTGAATGCCGAGAGACATCACGGACCGAGAGATCGCGGATTCTCGAGCGGTCTCTTCTAACGAGTACCGATCTTTGAGCTAAAAAAATTTTAAATCGCCGCTAAACTGATTTGCTTTAACGGAAGAATCGTGTAATTATATGAAATATGTGTATCATATGAAGCATAATTAAACGTCTTTCGAGTCAAAGAGAGAGAGAGTCAGCATTTTACAGACACCCTACGAATTATTCTCCGTTCTTAATTAACATCGTGCACGGATATTTTATTGGAGAACCGTAAGAAGTATGGCGAGCCACAAAAACATCGCCTGATCGTCCCTTTCTTTTCCACAGCGCTTCCTCTCCTTATATTTTTCCTTTTCGTAGTTCTTTCGGCGTCCTCTTTTTTTGTGAAACTACGGGGAGAGCCGTTACAGAGCTACACACGGTCGCGCGTGGCAATTAGAAAGCCATTATCTCACGGCGGTGCGCGTTCAGCCATTGTGCAACAAGCACGCGTAGGGGATAGGGGGTGGAAGAAGAGTGGCGGGATTCCCACGGAGTTAGTACACCTTCTGCGTCCGGGGGTAGATGAATGTCCGGCAATCAGGTGCAGGGACCCCCGACCGCCTCTGAATCTATCCGCCGGCCGGCAGCTGGCTGTTACGTTCTCGTTGACGCGGAGCCATCATCGTGCCTATACGGCCCACCCGCTGTTTTCGTTTTCGTGTTTAGACACAGGAAAACGAGCTTCGGAGAAGCTGCGTCCGGGGATGGATACCTTTAAAACGGAGGGATCAGGGATTTTTTTGAAATCGACCGTGAACGATGTTTGCCACGTTCCAGGCAAAGCGGCACGTGCAAAGCGAATCGCAAGCATGGATTTAACGGTTACAGTCGCATAAATCCGAGAACCTTCAGTTAAGGTTAAGAATTTTTCAGCTTCCCGTTTAGCCGAGGGAGATAGAAAAATATTTCAGTTAACAGTGCCTAAACCACTAAGTATATTATTATAAAAGAAACCTTTTTCTATTCATAGCTACACGCTTTCGCATAGCTGTACATGGTCAACGGTAACTTGCATTACTTTTTACCTGTAGATCTTTTTCCAATATGATTGGCGTGGTATCATAAAATTTATACACATATGATTATTGTAACATAATAAACGACGCAAATGCGTGACGTAGGAAATTTCAATTAAATAGATACCCAGAATGATGATGGAGATTTATAATGATAACGATGTGTCATCGCGATTCTGCACTGCACGACACCCGCAGCAGCAGGCGATTCTGAAAATGATAGCACCGGAAATTCATAGCGGCTGCTGCATACGCGCGGTTCACTCAGCCGCGTTAAATTCGGCCATAATGATTCGACGATCGTGCACGTTCATTTCCGAGGAGTTAATATTCAAAATGAACATTAACAGGACGCACGCTACCGTTAATCTCCAATGGCATGTGGGACCGCTCACGGTGCGCCGGAGGTCGCTTTACTGCATTCGCGTTAATTATGCAAATGAATAATTAGCATTTCGATTATTTCGGCAACGTCACTGTCTACGTCGCGGAAAATTTATCGCGCCGATATTAATTTATCGTTTTTTCTCTCGCGCGCCTGAGCCAGCCCGGAATTTATCATTAACGTCGCGATAATGTGAGCTGGAACGATCCACGTCGGGCGATAAAGTATCGATCGTGAAACCGTCGTCGTGCGGATTAATAATAACTAGATAATAATTTACAACCGGTTTGTCAGCAGTCAATCCCGCTGCGAAGTCGTCAAGGGAATTGTCGTAAAATTCGCGAGGCTCTTGTCTCGTAATGAAGATATTATGGAGCCGAGGCTAAAGATTGCGAGACCGTCAAGCGCGCCGTCGGAGACTAATCGCGGACATAATGGAAAGAAGGAAATTGAAGGATTTTCGGGTTCGTATAACTAAAAGATCTTCGTGACCCTTCCCCCCTCCCCCCTTTCTCCGGACGGAACACGGATCTACGAATATATTAATCATTCGAATTTAACCGTCGAAAGCCTGCTGCACGAATTGAAGAGTGATCAATGCGAACCGATTCGACCTGGCTGCAAAAATAAACTGTTAGCCCCTATGAATATATTCATATCCCTTCATCAATATTCAGAACCTACTTTCCTGACTGCGCTTAAATCCACTAAAATCGCGCGACATCGAACACGCTCGGCATTCGACGGAATGAGGCACGATCTTCGATTTCTCATAACGACAGTTTATGCCCTCTCAATTCATGTTCCCGAAGGCATTGAGATATATGAACGTAACCGTAATGATGATAACTCCCTCTCTCTCTCTTTTTCTCCCTTTCCATGTTTGCTTTTCCACAGCGGAATATGAACATATTTGACATAATCGAATATGCATTTTTACGAAGAAAATAGCCTACTCAGATCTCGTCTAAACGCATTAACGATCCCGCGTGTAATTGATAGTAAACACTCGTACAACTAATTTACTCGAACTTGGCACTGGTTCGGTAGGAATCGAAATCGCATAGAAATGGAGGATCGGAGACTTGCTTGGACCATTTCCAATTCCGCTCGACTTCCTCCGCTCTCTTTCATCCGTCATTGCCTGTTGCGTTATTTTGCTACCTCGAAACTACGTGGATCCGGAACGTGAGCCGTATTTTGAGGGGCACGAGGATTAAAGAACTCTTGGCGAACCAGTTCACGTACCGATCCAGAGGATTTAAGGCGTCTCCAACAAATAGATCGCTGCGCTAATGGATGGGAGTATCCGATTCGATATTGCCTTTCCCTATCCCGGGCGCTCCGAGCAGGAAATTAGCAAGTCTTACGAGATCTCCTGTTAATCGTCGGGGTGATTTCTGCGGCGTCGCTTTCGGACAATTTGCCGCGACGAAATTTCATTTGTCCCCTTCCTTCTGCGTGCCAACAGTCGTCGACGAACCCTACGAGGGTCTCCACTCGCTAATCCACCTTATTCACTCTTTATCTTCTTCCATTCGGCTCCACCTCGCATTCGCTACTTCGTCGGAAATGGAGCTTACAGAATTAATCGATGCTATCCCGACTCCTCGGCCGAAATGCACGGAATAGCTTCACGGCTTCATCGGCGTTCATTTCCAAAATGAGGGACGAGGCGACAATGAATGACAAGGAATGAAGAGGGAAATCAGATTTCGTCCGACGTTTCTCGGAGCCGGATTAGAAAAGAATGGACTTGTACGACGAGCATAAAATTGACAGACATCTTAAAGCTAGCGTAGAGAAACTTCCTTCAATTTTTTTCTAATTCCATTACAAAAAAAGGCAAGGAGCAGAAGAAGGAATATCCCTTTTCTTTTTTCACAAAAAATTGCTAAGCATCATGTAAGGTGAAACTTGGTCGTTTATCTTGCGACTGAGATTAGATGATTATACGACTGGAATCAAGATATTGTGACGATAATTATTACAAATGATCTTTTACGAAGTTTTTCAATATTTTTTTTTTAAATACGCAGGTTGCGAGAGGGCAGATTGTTTGACGGATACGCGCTAATATAAATTCCAGGCAGTATAATTGAAATCCACTATTCACCCGTCGGCGATTTATATTCTAATTTCCCGACGTAATTACAGATATCATGGCGAAATTACACGCTGGTTTGAACGGTATCGATAGCGCCCGCGCACTGTACCCTTTGACAATTTTCACGTTGCAGCTGCGTTCGCGCGTCCGGCGTTCTCCAATCTCGTTTGTCACTTGACAAGGGCGCGCGTAATTAAAAGGGGGTGCGTTATGAGAGAAAAGGAGAATATGCTCACCTTGTGCGTTAATGTATCACGTATATCCGCTCGTATGCTCTATACGTATCAGCGACCGTACGCGCACACACCAATGAGCACCAAAGAAATCATCTATCACAACTAATGTGGTCTCTGTAGATCCTCTTCCGGTATAATGTTCCTCACTTGATACAATGATAGAAATTTAAAAAAAATTTTTCTTTTCACACGTACACCTCTCTCGGCAGGACCGCTATTTACAAGCCTCTAAGCTCACACAATCCTACGTATTCGCTACATGAATATTCGTTTTAGAAAAATGCAAAACTACCGGCGGGCACCTCGATCGCGGCGATAACGGCGTATCACTGGCTAACGGCGGCCGCGTCTCTTCTCGCACTTATGGGTCCACGAGGTGCCCATTGAGGAAACGCGACGCGGTAAGGAACAACGTACCAACTAACACCGTACCGTCACGGCGCCACGGCACTAACTGACAGGCTGACGAGAAACTCCAGTTGGTCGACGGCCGGGATGGCCGAGGGGAGGGGAAGTAACTCGCGCGCGGCTCTCGACCCTCTCTCACACGGGTCGCGTGTCCTCGTCCGATCGCACGCGCGCGCTCCGTCTCGCTTACGGCTTTCGCCCTCCGTCACCATCTAGTGGTAGATTGGCGTACCCTGGCGAGCGCGCGCGCGCGCTCGCCCATCGGTTCGCCACCCCCGTGGCGGACGGAGGGGAGGGAACGAAACGAGCACGTGAGGCTGGTAAAGAGCGAGGGGCGGCGAACGGAGCGTGGGGGGTCAGCCGAGGCCCGTATATGGGGGCGAGGTTGCAAAATATGTTGTAGAAATGGGGTGGCGGATGAATGCGGTCGTCTGTAGACTAGCGATTTTATTGATCTTTTTTCCACCCTTCAGACGGCGTATATACGCGCGGCTCGCTTAATTAAGCGACCGGACTAAGGTCGTGTACACCTTTGGCGAAGTATTTCGACAAGGGCGCTGGTTAATGAGATAACTTTTCACAACAATTTTTTGGTGTATTTCGAGAATGATATATATATATATATGTGTGTGTATGTTGTATGTATATGTATATAGCTCGACCGCGATCGACCAAGCATCCAATAGCCCTCGGTCAGACAATTGACAGAAACGCATTCGATGCACGTATATAGTTTCTGCATCCGTTTGCAGGATACCGGCAATAAATTTTTCACGAATCAAGCAAATGCGAGCGATTAATTTTATTTAGTCCGTCTATTGTACGGTAACGCGGAAAATATTGATGGCCAGCGTTAAACATTAATCACTGCAATATTAAATCGATATAAATTGACGTAAATGATTAGCAGCGTGGGGGGTGTAATGAAAACAGATGTATCGCCATCCGTTTTTTGACTGACGGAACATTATCGGGGCCGATCGTAAATTTTCGGACGTCATCATTCGTAATAATTTATTAGCACTCCGGATGTGGAAAACCCACAAGACCAACGAGAAAATTGTGAGATATTGTGTCTTATCACTTTCTGGTCCCGACTCGTTCGATCCCGGGGGCAAACCAGTGGGATTCGAATTAGTGTTTATGGCACCCGTGGGCGTACGATAAAATCCCTTTTTGCGGAACGAGCAATAGCCCAACAAGCGTTAGATGTCGGTGTCATCATTTGTCCTAATACCTGTTAAACTTTGATAAATATCTGTTTAAGTTTATTTTAAAGAAAGAAAATATTACATATAATATGAGTTTACACGTTTGTTATTGTATAACGATTAACTAACTGCGCTCTGAATTGCATTTCAGTAGGGATTTAAATGCATCAGCATGCGCGTTCCGACTGTCCGATATTTTCTATCCTAATCGGGAAATCGGTCACGCCGTAAATCTTTAAATAAACACGATTAATCGTTTCCCGACAAGTTTGCGTTCCAACCTTTATAGCCGCGGCGTAGCGAGCTTAAAATGGATTTACTCGATCCGAATGCATTAACGACGGGAGAGAAGTAGTTGCTACTCTCAAAGAGTTCTCCGGCTGGGAGCGAGTGCTAATTAGCGATTCGATCACGAAGCTTCCGGCGCCGGTAGACAACGTCGTCACCTCCACCGGATTCTCTTTGATCCTCTCCTATCTCCGTTTCGTTCTCTTATTCGCGTCTCCCACCTCCGCCAACCTTTCCGCCGTCACGTCTGTGGGATATCACATATAGACGGCGCATACAGATGTCTAGATGCAACAAGACCGCAGATTTGCGCAGCAGCGTTGCCAAAAAGCTACTTACTCGACAAAAAAAAACACGCTCTTTAGAAGCTAAACTGTTCTTTAGAAGCTTAAGATTTATGTAATAAAGTTAATACGATCGCATTACGAGTAAAACAAGGCACAAAGCAAAACTTTTTTTCGTCGATTTATTTTGTATATTATTTATCTTATAAATTATTTTTAAAATAATGCGCATAATAAAATGTTTTATTTTAAAAACTACTGTGTAGTGAGTGTGTACGCGCGCGCAAAATTTCATTTCCTATAAAATTATTATTTGCGAAAATATAAATCATAAAATGTATGTGCGTATTTATAATTTACTTGTTGGTTGTTTAATGTTCGTGAATTATTATTGCGTTTCCTGATTCCGTAAGATTAAAGCGCAAGAACTAAATTACGACTGGGCCAACGAATGAACTGCCGTTGGGTAATTATGTTGCAGGATCAGGAAAATGCGGTGCAAAAGTCAATAAATATACGAAATGCGTAGGACCGGAAGATGAAAAAGTAAAGGATTATGCGGCTTGGATCACCGGCGTTTCGTCTTTACCAGAACTCCCCCTTAACATCGCATCTCGAATCCTCATAGCCTGCCTACTCGCCCTTTCGCGGACCAATCCGTGTACGCAAAAGGGGGAGGACATACGCCCGCAGACAAGAGATCTAATATACCCGTCGGTTACATTAGTCGGATTTAATTTAAGCTCCGACCCCACTACGTAAGCGTGCCGCTTATGCTCTCTACCTACTGCGAGTGAGAACACACGTTAGCCCGGGGAGAAGGAAGCGCTTCGAGACGGCATAAACTGACGAGGAAGGTAAAAGAGAGACGGACGAAGGATATAGGGATATACGTGCCGGTAGCGAGAGACGCCGTTTATTGTAATTGCGCTGTCGCGCGCGAGCGAAACGCCGCTTCCCATGGTCAACTGAGTATATTCGCTAATGCTCGACCATTTCAGAAGAGGGACAGCTTCATTAATGGCAAAAAAATCGTCCCTGTTCCTCGTCGCCGTGCCACACACTTTTTGTTCACTTCACGATAAACCCCCCGGTCCCAGCACCCGGGAGGCTTTTATTGGTTCATCCCGGTTGAAGTTCGGAATGCCACTTAACGATCGACGCACACTTTACTTCGAGACCAATATATTATCGGAGATCGAAGACACGCGCGATACGACAGCTTTCTCGAGACGAAGGCTGCAGCGATGGCTGACGGCGCATCGCTACGTACGGAAGAATGTCGAGATATTTCCTCTCGTGGCTTGCTGTTTGCCCGCCATTCGGTCGCCTTTCTTTTTCGTATGTCGACAAATACGACAGCCTGAGAGAGAAAAAGAGACAGACGAGGCTAAGCTCATATTTATTTATGAGAGAGGAAGTGGCGCACGGTTTGTCTGCCTGGCGTGGAAATATACATCCTTGCCGCGCGCGTATAGCGCGTAAGCGCAAGGAGGGGCACGCGAGAGAGGTGTTAGCGAAAAGTTGCTGCGCGCCGTGGGTTCCTAGTGCCGCGGAAAACTTTCGACGCGCCCGAGCGAAATCGCACGTTTCATTGTTACTTTTGTACGTTTTTCTGAGCGACGATATGGTAGACGCTCAGCCGCCGTCGCCGCCGAATGTATGGCGCAAATAAAACTGCCACGTCGGGCGAAGTTACCGTAACCGTTTTTAGTGCTTTATGACATCCGTAAATCTTCGCTGCCGCAGGAAGAGGCTCGAATCCTTCCGAGGATACCGACTATCTCTACCTGAAAATTGACGAGGTCACTGTGTCGAGGAAACGAAGTTCCTCGCGATCCGTTGAATAATCGCGCCGGACATCGGGGTCACGTGTGAACTTCCTTAGATACGTTACGCGCGTAAAAAAGATTTATCGTCAAACTTCTCGCCACCGTCATCACACGCGCGACGTTTCCCGATTGTATTTTCTTCGCTTATTTGTGAATTGTGATTTATTTATTTCCAAAAGAAAAAGAAAGAGAGAGAGAGAGAGAGAGAGAACAAATATTTATGCAGCAATTCAAGCTTGTGAAAGGATTTCTATACGCATGCAAATTGTATTAGAAAAAAAGATTATGTTTTCTAGGATACTAACTTAATATTTTGTATGTGAGAAAAAAATTATGAAAAGTTGGAAAAATATATAAAAAAAGGCCATTTCCGTTGGTGGTTCAGAAATTAACATAAGTAACATATAGGATTTCACAAATTTCCGATATTTACAGGTTTCTTGGATGTTCTGTAACAATAAACTTAATTTCTTGCGAAAATCACATATATCTTAACCCAGAATCTGCGGGAGGCAGTATTAATACAAAAAAGACTCCGATTACGTCAAGTTTTCGAATTTCTTAACAATCGTTCAGTTAGGAGATCCCGTTCCAATATCCTTTCATGAGTTTTCAAAGGTTCAGGACCTAGGTCCCGCTAGAAAAAAATATAGGAAAATCGGTCAGTAGGGCAAGCTAACGTTACCTCCCACAACGTGTTAAACTACAATAGTACATCTTCGGAATGCTATTGTTTTATGAGCCGTAAATCTTCGCTACCGTACGGAGAAGGAACGGGAATTCTTCGTCCCCAGCTGATTTCGAGAAGAGAAGCTTTTAAAAAAAATCTTTTACGACAGGGTTCTTTTAAAAGGATCGCGATGCACGATCACGAAAAATGGAGTTAAAAGATATGTCATACTATTTCATCTTTTTTGTTACAGGTTACAGAAATACTACATAGTCGCTTAGTTTTTATGAACTTCCGATGATATATTTTATGTGATGCTAACCTCTTAATTTGATTTTATTATTTTCTGTACAAAAAACTGTTTACGTATTTAACATCTTTTCTGACTACGTATTACATTAAATTGAATTAATGTATAGACACATTTATTATTAAAGTAAAAGAGAAATAAATTTTTAATTATTATTAATAATCACTTTTGCGTATTGCATACCATGGATTCTTCCAAGAATTTATTATAATAAATGATAAATTATAATATTATATTAACAAAAAAATCTTTGCTGAAAATGATCTACCCAAAATTTCGTACAGAATTTATACCTGGTTATAATAAATTAGTTTTAAGACACATTCTCTCTATATGCATACATATATTTTCGCCGATTCATCGCGACGTAGCGGGAACTGAAATGTTGTAGGGACTGGTGATATAATAACTCCATATATATTCCGGAATTTTCTAAAGATAATAAGAAGTTGTTGCGTTGCGCGAGATAAATTCCCTTATTGATCAAAACCTGCGCGTAGGCGATCGTACATTGTACAATGCAATGCGATACTCGAAAAACTATTATTGCGGGCTTTGGGATGTTTTCTGCGGCAACACTGAGAATCTGATTTCACCCGGAATCTCGGAACGTGTACGCGGTATACGCGTACAGAGAGACGGTATACGAACGGAGATTTTATTGGAAAACGGAAATCCGCTCTCGCGTGGGTGCCGTCGGTTGAGGCTCGAAATAAATTGCGCGCCTTACGGAGGACCCGATCGACGGAGACTCTCCTCGAAAGAATTTTTTTATGAAACTTCGCGCTCGCCGGTAATAAACGGAACGTGTGCACGTGACAAAGAGCGCGTTTACTGCTAAATCGCGTTACTCGTTAAGCGGCCCTCACGTACCGCCGCGTAGCGTTTCGCTTTATTTCCTATGCAAACGAGCCACGCGGCGTCGGACAGGTATAATCGAACGTTGAAATATGGCTAATCTACCAGAGGCTACGGGATATCAGCCTATTAATGCAAAGTATTTCTTATATCGAGATATGATATATGGAGTAGCGAAAGCTCGACTCGACAGAGAAAATACAATAATATCGTGAAAGATGGTTATGTAGTAAGAAGCCAAAATTACGTGTAAATACATATGAAGGTAACGTGTAAACGCGACGTTGGTCGCAGTGACGTTGTTACCTGCGACGCTATATACGTTTAATCTACGCATATATGCAGCTACCAAGGAATTTATCCGGCATGTATACTTTGCGATTTGATGTAGAATTTGTATGTCGCAGGGTATAAATAGGATAGTTTAGGCGATATGCAAATCATTTGTAAAGTAGGAGCTTTAAATACAAATTCGGAATATAACTACATTTCAAGCGCGTGTATTCACGATATTACTCGACTCCAGTATTGAGTCACGTATAGCTGTTAGTTTCCTCGTTCTCTAGACAATAAGATGCAGCATAGTTTCATCGTATTCTCACGTCACACGCGCGCTTCTTCGTAGTCTTCGTTCGTTTGCTGGTATTTAGCGAAATCAAGACGATCGTAATTCTATCTAGATCCGCTATCGAAAGAGGGCATGATATATTTACGATAAATGCAACATTTCTTCTCGCGCTTCTCGCTTATATACATAAATACAATGTCCGGAGATGCGTTTTGTAAAGATATTCAAGAATTAAAGATACTCGAGAAGATTATATTTCTCTATACTTAACTGTGATATAGATTTAATTAAATTTTTATTTCTCAATATAATGAATTTAAAAGAGAACCGGATATTCTGAACCAAATATTTTTCAATCACACCAAAATGTAATAAGATATAACTACATAGTTCGACAATAACTTATCGCGCAATAGCTCTCACCCAGGTGAATTCCGACGCCAATACGCTTCGTTCCGCGCCCACCATTCCCATTCAAACCCTCAGGGCGCTCTTCCTCATATCGACTTCGTAACCCGTATTCAGCCGGCCATAATTTTCGCGAGCCCTGTCCAAAATCCCGACAGCCTATCATCGTTACTGTTTCGCGAGAATTGCAGCCAGTTCGTAACTGATCGGAGAGAGGCGATCGGAAACTCGGCCCGGCGCGGCGCGCGGCGCCCGGGTCCGGATTCGCGCAATTCCTCGATCGCGTAATGATCGGCGGCGCCGGCCGATAAACACACACAGTCCGTGACGGATTCATGACCGTATGTGCGAGGCCTGCACGCACCGACGCGCACCCCGTGCGCGTCAGAAACAGCGGTCCACTTAGAACTTCTCGTGACGTTCCCTCTCGCCGTATCCCCGAAACGAGACGAATCGGGATCCCAGACAATAACGTTGCACTTTCGACACGAGCGGGCGCGCCGACGCGACGCGACGCCACCGCCGTGGCGAAGGACTTCGTCCTACCGCGCGCACGTGCGTGCCAATCCATTATCCGAATTGGCTTATTGAAATTTCTCGGCACTGACGGGGAACGGATGGATATTCATTCGTTCGGTCCGGCACTTACCAAGGCGAGAGAACTCGCCCCGTTCGATCCCGTTCGGTCTCTACGACATATACGGACATATGCTTTCCGACAGCGCGCGCGTACAACCGTTCGAACGGGGGAGCCGAGCTTGCCATTTAATTTCGTGACTTACGCCTGCCCGCTTAATTGTTTCGGCTGTCGAAGGGCGCTTAGACGCTCGATGCGTCTTTGTCCGCACAGGCATGGAAGTGCACAAAGAGAGAGATTTCTGCGATGCCCCTCTTTCCACCCTAGTCTGGTTATATTTAATAGCGGTGTATATTCTCTGTTCTTTCTATCTCATTATTATTTATTAATGTTTTAATACATCTGAGAGTGTTTAATTCAGTTATAAATAAAATACTCAAATAATCAAAAATTATAGTATTGATATCTAAATCAACTGGAAATGTAGATTTATGAATTATTTGTATCATTTGTATTACAAATAACGCATCTTTTATTATTTGGATGAATTAAATCTAAAATACAAAATTATATGATTTTTGCTATATTTTGAAAGACTCTCCCTCTCTCTCTCTCTCTCTCTCTCTCTCTCTCTCTCTCTCTGTACAGAATTTATTGTAAAGAAAAATTTGATACAAAAGCAATTGCAACTGAAACACGTATTTCAAATTATAATGATAAAAAATATTTGATGTCAAATTTGACTTGAAATGAAATATATCTTGCTTCTTTTAACTGTTACAGCTTCATTTTGGAAACATATGTTTTAATTTATTGATAGCTGGCATAAATCCACGTAAAATGGACGATCTTTGAATCTAAAGTACCTACATGTAAACAATAATTTGTGACCAGAGATCGACCAGAGATTTCCAAACATTTGACTCCGACTCGCATTAGCAGCAGCCTGTTGTTTAATTTTGTGGCTGATGTTAGCTACACTGACGTGGTTAGAATCATTCACGGTTGTCGAACCGCTGTGAATAGGTATACAAAACCGTATAAATATACCGTTGTTTGTTTGCTCGTCACTAAGGAGGAAATCCGGGGCACGTTGAAACCTCCAGGCTCCTGCTTGAATGAGCTTTATGTTCGAGGCATAATTTCTTGGGACAAGGTATATCAGGCATCCTTTAAGTGGCTCTAAGCTTACGATGTTACAACGTCATATGTTGGAAACTTTATGAAGGATACAGCACTTAGCATAGATATCAGGACATGGGTGCTGCGCTAGTTAGCACAATCTACAAGAGCCATTAGATAGCGCTCTAAAGTTTCATAGACCGTCGAATAAATTTTCGGTTATTTTCGTCGGATATGTAGATCATTATTCTGTTGTGCAGAAACCGCGCCGGTTTTACCATCTCCATCGACCCTCCCGTACAGTAAATCCGCAAAGGCGACCGCAAAATAGGTCCATTAAACGACCCTCTGAAATTTCTCGAAACAGACTCTTCCCCTCCCCGGAATGTAATATTATCTCTATAAATCCAGCCCGGTTCCGCTGCCGCGAAACGCAACGCGGCGGGTCGAATCCATCGCGCGAGAGAGAAAGATTCGAAAGAGGGGACCGCACGCACACCGCAGACACGTGTTGTTCTGCAGAGAAGAATCTGTGGCACCCTGTGTATCAAAGCGCTCGTAAATAATACCACTGTATATTTGAATGTTCCTGACGGATCCCGCATGCCACTTGGGAATGCTCGGGAACGGCCGAGCTTTGCTCCTATACGCGCACGCACACGCTGACTTTGTATTCACGAGCGCGCGGCATAAGTGCACACGTGATATTTAGCAAGAAAGGGCGACACCCTCGAATCCCTCGTTCCTGTTTACGTCCTGGTAACGTCGAATTTCACGCAACGTATTTTGGCCACACGGACGGGGGAACGTTTTAGGAGAGGTCAGCATGACGGACGGCAAGAGATGCGTGGAAAGGACGGATGGAAACGTGTAGAGTTTGGGAGAACGCGAGAATTCGAGAATTCTGCACAGGCTACACGGGCGCACGGAGTAATAACTCACTCGATGCCCCGCCGTGAAGCTTAGTGACGCGCACCGTACGCGCATTTTATTCCGCAAGAGGCCATTCTCGGTAAAGCGTGTAATCCGGTTATTAATGAGGGTGGTAATCGCACGGGCTACATCGTGTACGATGGTAAAAAATGATGTATGCTCGACGATTCGTGCTGCTGGCGTTCGCTTCGGAAGCTAATGCGTTTTCGGTAGGTAGGAGAGCCGAATGATTGATTGCCGCAAATAAGAAACCGCGCGCCTTCACTCACGACGACGACGTATTTACACTCAGCATTTAAAAATGCTTATACAAACGTAATATAGACGGATTTAAAGGCGGAGCCATGTGCTCTCGGAACAATTCTGCACCATTCAGGGGGACCGTTGTGAACTCGGCACGAGTCAGACCAATATTACTTCTTGGAAACGCGTCATTGGACAACCTGTTACGCTTTATATCGGGGAAACGTTGTTTTTCGCATTATAAGAAGTGTTTTTTTCCCTAGACAGCGGTATCTACCCTTCCTGGACTGGAATCGCGGAGTGCGAGGGTGGTGAAAGGGAGGGGCGAGGGAACCGACCGAAATCATATTTCATGTCGGTCGATGCGAGATTAATAACGGCCAGACACGTTTCGATTTCCCAGAAGTACCTGTCGGTCCGAGGCCACACACTGCGTTCGCCGAGGAAAAGCACGTGAGCGAGAGGGACCTCTTAGCTACCGCAGAGTGCTGCGAGCAGAGCGTCTGCGAGAGGGACGTCGTTGGTTAATTATCGCTTTGACGGCGGTGGTTACCATCATTCGCCAGAGGTGGGGATGATATCTCACGCTGGAGCGAATCTGCCATAAACACTCCGGGGAGGTAATAACCACCTGGAAAGAGTGGTCTCATTGTTCCGTTTCCATTGTCTTGCGCCGCGTGACGATTGGTATTCCCTCTTCTCTCGCCTTCAACTTCTAAATTTAACCGACTGGCATCTTCTACTTGCACGCCGGCACCAATTACACTTGCGTTCTTAATTAACGCCAATGGCCATCAACGATCTCGTTCGCCTTCACGCGAGCGTCTCAAAGAGCTCCTTTTAGTGACACTAGCAACAGCGCTAAATGATGGGCGAGAAAATGTTCTACGATTCATGGAACTGATTTAAGGTAAATTGATTGTCGACTTGATGCGTCATTTGATTACTTCGGTGGAAATGAAGTAGTTCTAGTGTTTTATAATTCTTGGTGTTAATATTGAAAAATTTGTTTTTATCATCTGCAGAATAACCATTTCCAAAATAATGTATGATATACGTATATATATATATTTCTTTCTTCCGTTTTGTTATCAAATAAATTTTTAATTAAGAATTTTTAATTAAGCTATTATCGATTCATTTTTTAATGTAGCTTTCGGAAAACAGAAGAACAAAGTGCAGGTACTTTGAAAACAACAGCAACTTGTCTCGATAACGACTGTGAAAGAAAAGTTCTCGGTGCTCTTTGGGCCGATGAGAAAGAAATGCTCCGGCAGTTCGTGAGCAGTAAATCAAGTTTCCTCTCTTCCAGCACGAGGATCGGTGGAAGTGTCCGGCACTGTTTGGCTAAAGCACGACGGGGCGCCAACTGGGTGAAAAGCGGTGCGTATATATATAAGACGGCGAAAGGGGCGGGTCTCGTTAGCCGCTGACAGGAAGGCGCGTATAGCTCATCGCGTCGAATGGCCTTCCGGTGCTGTGAAAACCACCGGCGAAACACGTTCTGAATAAGGTCGTGGATGTTCGGTCTGTGGGCGTTCGCCGTTTGAGCGGGGAAATGGATGAAGGATCGATCGACGAATCCGGAACTGTACCGCCACGTGGCGCAAACGCCTGACGTTTTTGAACGATTAATGCAAAAAGAGGGAACCGCGGACCAGAGATTAATGAAGACGCCATTGAAAAGGGAGGACACAAACATGATAAATTTCCTTTTTTTTTTATAGATTTGTCTATTCTATCATTCGTGTTCTGCTTTATTTTTGACAGAACATTTCTATGTGATATCATTTAATTGTTTTTATCCTTCTTTCTAAAAGTGAATCAGTGGAATCATCACTGATTTTCAGTATATATCATTTTCAGTAGTGGCATGCTTAGAACTGTGAATGAGTTTCACTGTCAAACAGTGCGAACTGAACACATTTTGAACACAACTGAAATTCACTGTCTTTCAGTGATATTCGCTGTTTGAATCAGTATATTATCACTGAACAACATTGAAATAGTCACTGTTTATCACCGTTCTAAGTATACTACTGGAAAATAATACACTGAAAATCAGTGATGATTCCACTGATTCACTTTCAGAGAATTCAATATTCGAATTCTTTTTGTATCTGTTTTAATTTACAAGCCGTTTAATCAATAGTATAAATACAACATATATCGTAGAATTGTGACATAATAAAGAACATAATTGTAGATTAGGTAAAATAATATAATTAAGGCAAAACGGAAAAAAAACGCAGCCGATATATCATAATTTTTTATCTCGGTGTTTCTACTAGATCCTGCTTTCGCGACGGGATCAACTGTGAGTAGCGGAAGTCCAGTCTGGTAAGCCAGCGGCGAGAGGGTGGGTACGGGAGGGTGGAAAATCTATTCCACAAACGTTTGTCACAGTCGTTATTTTAACAGTCCCACGAGAGATCTTTTTTCAGCTGCGTGTACTGCTGGTTGCGTTCGCTGCCGTAAAATGGACGACATTGGAAAGGTCGATAGACGGAAAAACCTACGACAACAAAAAGCTATCCCCTTGGCCCCGAGATCTGACTCTCGGCCAGCGGAAGCGTCAGGATTGCCGCGAAAAGTCGGTAAGAAAACGAACGTGGCTAAGTGCTCGTTTCGTAATTATCTTTGAGAAACGCCGGTGCTCGCCAAACGAACTTTTTCAGCCGGTACTCCCCTTGATGAACCTTAGTTCAATTATGATATCTAATTATTAAATTGGATGGTAAAAATAAACTAATCTCGTTTCCGCGTAACTTCTCCCACTCTCGCTCGTAGTCTGGAAACTTTCTTTCCCTCCGCCGAATTAATTTTAAATCCACTTGATCCCGCCTATTACGTATTCACCGGTAAACTTTAATACAGATTCTATAAGGGGAAAGAAGCATCAACGTTTAGAATTCTTATTGGTGAGGCTTTTAATATCATGTACGATCCATTTCTTTTATATCGGACAATACGCGTAACGAGATCCCATCATTTATAATCATTATTACGTTTTAATCTCTCTCAATTGCATTTCTTAATCATTGCACTTCTCGGCTCCTTATTCATTACGGTGGATTACGGTGCGCGGAAAAAAATACGAGACTGTACAATTGAGAATAGAAACGTCCGAGGATACTCCAGAAGGAGAATGGTAAGAGGAATGAAAGCAGTGAATCAGTCGTTTTCTATTTTTCCTTTTGCCGCGCTCAGAAGCGATATCGATCCGATCGGAAGGAGGCAGACGACTGTTGCTCGCGCGACGCGGGACGCGTTACGCGCTTATATCTGCGAGCGCTTCTACGCGATGTGTGAATACGATGTGTCGCGCGAACATCTCGGGACCATTTGGAACCGGTGCCGGTCGCGCTGCTCTACGCCCTGTCCCAAATTAGTTGCAGACGTTTCATTTATAATGCCGCTGGCCATTATGCCACCCGGACACAATGGCATTGTGTGTGCGCCGCGCGAGTTCTCACCCCACGCCGGGCACGCATGCCCCGCTTGTGCGCACCGCTGAAGAACAATCCGAAACGCCGGTCCGGCATGCCGCACCGGAGCTTTGAAATCACCTTTCCCCCTCCTCCCGTACTCCCGGTGTGATACGCGCTACGTGTCAACGATCCGAACACCGCCCCGTGAAAATTTCAACATTTAGACCGCTTTTAATCCGACCCGCCCGCTTCGCCGACCATCACCATTAATCGCCATGAGAAGCGATTTCGACGAATGAATGAATCATCCGTTTTGACTTTCGGGAGAGAAGGGGGGGGGGAGAGAAGGCAGCCGCTCGACGAGCGTGGCCGTTTTCCATGCTTTACGGATCTCGAGCGGAACAACCGTGAAAACGTGGATTAGTATTGTCGTGTGGGAGACACCGAAAAGTTCTATCTTGGGAATGTCGAAAGAACGGAGTCATCGGCGCTTGAGAGCAATCCGAGCGCATTATGAGGGCGGAAGCCCCGAAAGGAACCGTAACGCCACTCTTAAGCAGATTATTTTATATATTTTTTTTCAACCATCGTGTGTGTGCGCGCGCGCGCGAGGGGGATGCAACAAAAGACGCCGCGTGTAAACCCAAAAAACTATGTAAATTTCGGTCGCCCCGGCGAGCGATAACACGCGCGGGAATTAAAAGTTAACCGGCTAACCATGCGAGTCACATTATCAAAGTCACGCAGCTCTTTCTGACGGAAGAGGCGAGCCAACGTGATTAAAGTTTAACGCGTGCTTGGGTCAGCGGAAAAAATAAAAAAAAATGCCAGTTGTCCGGCGCGCTAGCGCCGGGAGATACGAGTGCATTCCACGTTATCGCTCGCGTCCCTCGTCATGCCGAGCTATATATCGGGGCAACGTATATCCTTCAGGAATTCCCGGACGGTCCCGGGCGATTTAAGGGCGGGGACGGACTTCCGGATTTTTCTGCGGCACTTTTTTTTCCACTTGGACGACGCTGTAAATCATGCGGCGCTCCCTTCGCGACGGCGGCGGCGGTGGCGCGTCTTGGAAAATCTCTTCCGACAGTCCTACCCGGCGGCCCAATTAAAATGCTCGTAACGCGCCGAAAAACTCAGCGAGAACGAGGCGCGCACGGTCGTTCGCGCGGCCGCTTGTGCGCCAGTGATGCGCAAACTTTGCGAGAGCGTTGATAAATCTCATCCGGCCCGTGACAGATTTCCGCAAAAAACTTCAGGAGAGCACACGTGTGCGTCGGTCCGACGTTGCTAAATCTTTCCGCCGTGTGGAGCTTTCCGAGAATCATTAATGTGCGTTGTTGCATCTCGCATCGTTGAATATTATTGATTGCAAATTTACACGTGGATAAATGTTTTAGCAAATGACCAATTACAAAATATTGATGGGCAATTTAATTTGTTTGTCGAATGAAAACGCTGTTCTCGTATAGCTCTCGGATATCAATTGAACTTTCAATTTTCCGAGTTCTCTACTATAGCTTCACATGTAAAAGCTTCTCTAGCAGAGAAAACGCATTTTGTTTTTAAAATAAATATATTATTTTTACGCGCGGGCTCTTGTTTTGCATATTAATTGCGACCATTAATTGAGCGCAAACATCTCGCTAAAGTACCCTGCTTGTACAAATAAACTTTGCAATTTACACAATGCTACGGTAATAAAATTCAACAATTAACGATAATTTCGTATCGTAACGCGTATTGTTCTTTTGTAATGAGTTTACATTGTTCTCACTGACACTCTCGTGTCGGCGGAGAGCGGGCAATAAAGGTCCGTTAATGAAGTTAATGACACGGCGCGACGATAAAGTTTTTAACAAATTTACAACCGCGACGCAAGAAAGCTCTCGGCCGATACTTTATTCCCTATTTACTGGGAAATCCCTTTGTCACTTTTACTATCGTACCGGGCGGCGCACAATCGCTACACGCGGGACACCGAGTAATATCGAGCATCACAGAGGGCCGCGCGCCAACGTTCCAACGAACGTTTTACAGCCCGCCATCGCGTAGCAGCTTTCAAAGTGAAAAGCGCAGTGGGAAGAATCGAATTTCACACAATTCGGCTCCGCCGCGTGTGTTGACGCGAGGACGCAGCGAAATTGTTTTTCTACCCTGCTTGTGCTGCCGTCGCCCGCAAAAAGGAAATAGAGACACTTCCGCAAAATATTGCTATGCTCCCGAGGTATTACCATATGCTTAGATTTGGAAAGACGGATCTAGTATTAAGGCCCACTTTCATAATATTTGGTTAACGAAAAGGTTAGGTTAACTAAAACTTGAAAGTTAACTAAAACATACATTTCATAGGCTTATGGTCAAATAAACTAAAGGTTACATCAGTTGAGTTGGCATCAAGTTAACATGATGGTTAAATTCAAACGTCGTGAAACAAATGTAATTTCGTGGTAATTTTTAACCTTTAGGTAATCCATACACTGTGAAAATGGGCCTAAGAACAGGCTACTCGAAGAAAAGAAACGATGACATAAAGATCAGCCGTCACAAAGTACAGTAGAATGGAGAGATTACGAGAAAGGGGAAACAATGACGGAGGATAAGGAATATATATGAAGGTAGATATGAAGGAAGTATTTAAAAAGTCTTTTAGAAATAGAGTACTAAAAAGGGGTTTAGAAATAGCATGTATGAGTAACAGATAAGAGAAAAAATGTTAGAAATATACAGAACGAAATCCGAAACTGAAAAAAATGTTATAATGAACGTACCAAAGTGCCAGAATTAACATTTTAATTATCATTCAAGATCTTGTCGAGACACACATAAGTTTGAGCAATTACAAGAATTTTGTTAAAATAGTCGATGGAAATTCGTGTTAGGAAATTACTCAACGATTACATCATTATAAAGCTAAGCGATGAAGACGATCAAGTCTGCGTGAATGATCACATTACTGAGCTCTAGAAGAAAATAAAGTACAAGTGGAGGTAGCACATAGGACTGCGCCTACGGTAAGAAGCAACAAGAACAAAATCGCGGTGGTAAATAGCGGCGCGGAAAGAGAGACGTAACGTGGAAGGCGTGGAATGTAAAGAAAGCACGACATCCCGCGAGCGGAGCGAGGAAGAAAGAGGAGCCGGTTAGCGTTTGCGCGCGAAGAAAGGGAGAAAAAAAAGGGGGAAGAACGAAAGGATATAAGCGTCGGACGTGGGGTGGCGAATGCGAAGGGGTCGAAGCCGAGCAGCTTTTTCACGACGGCGCGGCGGCCACGGAGGAGACCGGGAGGGTGGGAAGGGGATAAGGGGCGCCCCGACCCCGCGCGCCGAGAGTTACGAGGCTCAGGTGCGCGCGGCTACATTATTAAAAAACAAGAAACCTCATCATTTTCGCCGGCTCTCGTAAAGATATTAAACGGCGACTTTATGTTACCGGTTGCTCGTCGCGTGCGCGCAGCGTTAGGCACGCGCGCGCGGGGGATTTCCGTTTCGTGTTCCGCCGCGCGACGCGCGCACGCATACACGCGCACGTCGCGGGAAGCGTGTGCATCGCGATAGGTGACGCACCACCGCCCTCCGTGGAAGGCGTCGGGAGGAAGCGCGTACAATCGATTGCGAATTTCCGTTCTTTGTTCGCCGGTGCGCGCCGTTATCGTTTTACGCTTTACGTAATGTTGCCGCGGGTTTATTACGGCCGATGAGTTACGTCTTACGGGGGCTAATATCAGCTGGCACGTGCTGCATCATGATTATGGAATTATTTATTTGAGTGTAAATAATGAACCTTGCGGACTTTTAAATAGGTCGTGACATTATGGCATGAGTTAAAGGGAACAGAGTTTATACCCGTCGTGAATATTTTTTTCTTTCAAAAAAAAGAAATATCTTGTTGCGAATAGGAAAAAGTTTTACGCTCAATAATCAAACGACACGAAAAAGAGTAGTTTGCTATTGGCATTGTGAAGTACAAGATATTTGCGAATAATCGATAGGATATCTCTTTCCAGATGTCGCTAATAGTAACAGTTGTATGCTTTTTCATTCGCGCTTATGGCGCTCAAAAACTTTTCCCGCGGTAGAATTTCAAGCGCATGCAAACTTGGCTTTGAATGCGGTGTCTTGTATTCCGCGCGGCCGCTTCTTTCGCCACGTGTACTTCTGCATCGACTGGTGTCAGCAAGTCGAGTTCCCAGCCGATTCCGTTACAACCGTAGACTGCGTGCGTATATATGTGTGCGGCGGGCAGGCACACACGTACGTGTAGATAGCACGATCGCATGAGCCGTAAACGCGCGGACCTCACACAGAGAAGAATATAGTGAGAGAAAAGGGGAGGGAGAGAAAGAGAGAGGAGAGCGTCCGGTTCGCTTGCGGAAAGTTGGCGCGCTGGCGCTAACAAGCAGGTGTTGCAGGTGCCACGAAGCCTCTATCTTGCCCTGTGCCACCATCGCCGTTGCCTTTCTCACCGTCTCCGCCACCTCGGAAGGCGCATTGACTCGCCGCCAGCAGAGTTTCTCTGGTCCCCGTCGCGCTATGTAAAATTCCCAGGAGTCCCGAAAGGAGTTTAGCCACCTTTGCTGATCGTACCCTACTGTTGTCCGTTTAATATTGCACGCTTCTCAGACGATGTATTCGCCGGCACGTATTATGTCTACCGCATAAATAGCAATGCGCGATGCATTCGCGCAGAAAGGCAAGAGTATCTCGTTCTGAGATCTTCGAATACATTAGCGTTGGAACGCCTTGGGGCGCTGTCATGTTCGATCGAGTCGGACGTCGGCACGGTACACCGCTCAATCATGCCGCGCGTTGCGCTCTCGCTTTTATTTTGCTCTCTCTCTCTCTCTCTGAGTACATTTGTTACATTATTAAATTCAGTTGATAATATCATAAACAAAATTTCAGCGAAATTCGCGAAACAAGTTCAGTCAAGTTATCGTAAATATATATATTATATATTTACTTTAGCTTTACAAAAAATAGCCAAAAAGGAACTTGATTACATCTGATTCTTATCTCACACATCCATCCATACTTATTATATTATTTTTACATATATTATATATCATATATTTGTTAATAATTTATTTATGTTATTAGTTAATTATTATTTGTTAATAATTAAATATGTAGTATATTTTCAATTATTAATAATTATTAATTATTCAATTATTAATTTGTTTATTTGATGAAAATATCTTGAGATGTTTGCGAAAGTTGACGACTGAGAACCACTGTTCTATAGTAATTATTTGTATAAATACTTTGACGCTGGAAGCTGTATTCGTCAGATTACACGTGTTTTGATCCTCACGTCTTGACGAGACCTTTTTGCGATCTTTTACGCCTTTTTCAATCCGGACGCGTGCCTGAATGCGCCAGCGCGAAATGGTGAATGATACGGGGAGTTTCTTTGCGGGTATCTAAGTTAAGAGAGAAGAGAAAAAGAGAATGTCCGCGTGGCGGAGCGTACGGCCGGCTAGACTGTTGATTTAAGCGCGGCGGAACGTCGCGAGAGATTGGTACGTTTGCATGGGCGCGAACGTATTTTCGTTTCGCGGTGAAAGAACCTTCGCGGACTATTTATACTGCGCACGTGAGTCGTATACAGTTTTATCGCATTTACGGCTTTATAGGACCGTTTAACGTGGGACAATAAAGAGCCACTTTAAGGTCATAATATGAACTTGTGTAAGACATACAACGTCACGCAGCATGCCAAAAGTGCATGTCCCTGTAATTTCTTTATCACTTTTTCCTTTAACTCTTTTATTGTTCACTTTTTATGTATAACACTTCTCTACGCAAGCTAAATAATGCGATCGATCTAATTTGTAAGTCGAATAATTAATTTTCTCGTCCTGATTATATGTTACGATAATACCGTAGGTAGGGAGAAAAGCATTACACTCTTGTGACTACATGATTATACATTTTTATGAGCCGTGGGATTATATCAGATTATATTAAATCACTCGCGGTAATTAAAAAAGCTCGTTTTCATTAGCCACTTTGCATAAATGCGGTGTATAGCGCATGTCCTGGACGCTGTTCTTGTTCAACGAAATAACGGCGCCCGGTTAGAGAATAGAAAAGTTCTTTAGTGATATACCTTGTTTCCCCTATCAATTTTCTCGACGTAAATCTACGGCTATAATCAAAGTTGGTACCTCGACGGAGAGCTACGACCTCTGCCCTCGGCGAACGGCTGACTTCGGAAACTCGCATAGTCTAGGATAGATAATACGGACATACATATTGCACCGCGACTATGGTATCATGCTCGTTGAATCGTGTTCTTGTTCATTCGGAGAAGAATGTCGCGAAACACGCGACCTTTGCCACTGAACTCTCCTATTCTGTCCTATTCGAGAGCTATTCCCTTCCCTTCTTTCTCCACCGATATTTTTCTTAAATCTTCTTTTATTAATTAAGGGATATAAATGAGCTTTCGATATCCTATTCGATCTACATTAAACACGAATATATCATGTTTTTTTATTCCTCTTATTATTTTTAAATTAGATATATTGTATTTTGCTTTCACTTTTTCTCAAATATTTATTGCAGTGAAAATTTTGTATATGAGTGTAAATGTGAGTGAATGTCCTCAATTGAACTTGGGTCTATGGGTTCGCTAAGCCCAAATAACTGTACAGATCAGTCATCCCTGCGGATCCCCTAAACTTTCAAAAGTTTGCACGATGGTGGCCTCTTGTTGTCGTCCCCGAACAAATAAATTGCCCCGACTCTTAGATGTTTAAAACTTTGCAAACTATGCACGTATGTATGCATAGATGGAAAATTATTCGACTATGTTAAACAGGGAGATGGGAGATAACAATGGAATAAAGTTCAATTAAAAGTTGAATAAGAATCGATAAAGATTTAATGATTATTTTGTCATGTGTGACTATTTATCTCACTCTCTCCCTCTTTCTTTCTCTCTCTTTTTCTCTTTCTTCCTTTTTTCAGTTTTATACTTTAAAATTCTTTTATGATATAAACATGTATTTCACATAGAAAAAACAAATATATTTTTGTTTATTATATTACTGAAATTCTAATAAGTTATGAATTATATAACGTGATAAGGAAAAGACTATTACATTTATTATATATTTTTTAAACGTTTTCATATAAAAATATAAAATAATATATCTCTCTTAAAAATTAAGAAATTTTACAAGGCAATTCTCTTCAAGATTATAAGAAAAAAATTTGTTAAATATTGTTATAAATTTTTTATACGAATTATTTTATAATTTTGATGTGTTCTATAAGAATCAAATTGCATTAAAACTTCGAACATGCGAGAGTCCCGTAAGCATGATATTAGTCGGCATGGCGTTAGAAATCTCTTTCGATTTCCGGTACAACGCAGAGCTGTAAGAACAAACTCTTAGCTTCCAGCGAAACGTAATTTTGTAGAAAAGAGATTTGTCTTGTACCAGCGGGCTCTCGAGGTAGCGTGTAGCCACTAATTGCGTTGCGTTAATAGCGGCCATCATCTATGCTTACCGACTTTAAACGCAGCTTACCCCGGTGGAATGACTGCAAACTGATTATACGGGGAGCAGCCGAGATTCCTTTCCCTTTAATTAACGAAAAAAGTTTGGGATTCCTTTGTATTTAATTAACGAAAAAATTTCGAATCTCAGAAGGCATCTGCGTATTTTTAATCGATTTTAATAACCACAGGTTTTAAATACTCCGCCTTGTGTAATTGTTTCGAAGCCAGATGTTGCAGAAAGATATTTTTCTTTCCTTCAGATTACATATCTAATGAATAAGGATCATTGTAATGTCCAGCGTAATGCGTTGTTATTGTATTGCGTCTGTTTAGGCCAAACAAGCTCGCGTTTGTTGCTCGTAAATGTTGATTTCGGTGCACGCGATATTCGACGGATCTTTGGATATAGTATCCAGTTAGTACGAAAGGCTATTGAACTGAAATCGTCAGAGCGCGTTTGTATCTTTGGCGTTTCATGCGACAATCGGTGGAGTACAATCATACCAAAGTGAAATCCGTACAAATATGTACCGACTGCTCGCCTAATCTCTCGTGCCGCCTGGTAAATACTGACAGGGAGTCAATATTGAAATATCTTATCGTGAAAAGCGTTATGCATACCTGAAATATATTGGGAAACTCACCCTCACGCGTTCGCATGCAATGAGTCAGAATACTTATAAAAGGATCGTTGGCCAGCTGACTCCGTATCTTGAATAAAAACAGCATGAAAGTGTTTCGGATTATTTTTCATTGTAATAGATAGGTTGTAATAGAGAGAAAAGTTTATTTTCCGCATCGATTGACTCTTGTAAAGTGACAAAGACTTTCCTATTTTACCTTTGTTGTTATTACAACTGTGTAAGTAATATTTGACGCGACTTTTTATATTTTAATGCAGTTAATTTATGTTTTCATTAATATTTCGCGAAAAATATGTATTTTCAAAGTGTAGTCTCACAAGTAGTTCAATTTACAAATATTATTTATGAAGAGGAATTCTGAGATCAGTAACGTGCGAACAACAAAGAGCATGTTCAATAAAGTCATGGTCGAAGTTACTCTTGACATATTGTATTGTGAATCTTCAATATCAACTGCGAGGCACGAATATGAGAAATGCAGCTGCTAGCTAGAGATTTGGCGAAAGCCTTTTCGGGGGTGAGGAGAGGTAGCCGAGGCAGTCGGCGAGAGAAGCTTAGACCCGTAAGCTCGCGGGCTTTGCTCCGCGTCGGGAGATCGACGGTCCTGTATTTCCTATATCCCGGCTGTTCCTTTGGGGTATAGTCCAGATCCTGGCCATCCCTCGTTAAATCCCGGGGGGGTATACGCGCGAAGGATCGCCCAGATCGTGCGTACGCTAGCCGGCCTCGATGTTTTCGAACGTGCGTATAATGCCGCCACCTGCGACTCGGCTGAAATGCCGACTTCTCGGGGAATGGGATGATGTCGTCGAGTGTATATGCTAATACAGCGGATTCTTTTTCTTTTTTGAGAAAAGTAAATGCACTTTTGTGAAACACTTTTTCGTGTATGTGATCTAAATATAATGTATTTGAAAAATATAATTTATCTTCCTTTCTTAGTCTCAAACGACTTTTTTTCCAAGCAATAGTATACTTTTAATAAACAATAACTGTAATATATTAAATAAAAAAATCTTTTTTACTTAATATTAAGAAACTATTTCAATAGGTATGGATTACCAAATACAATACATATGATCTAAATACATTTGTGTAATTTATCTTTCTTTTGCAATATTAAGCAATTTTTTTAAGGCAACAATAACTATTTTTAATACGCTGTAATTGTAATTGTTAACATATTAAATAAGATATATTTTTTTATTCAATCATAAAAACTATTTCTGCAGAAGTAACCCAGATATCCGAGTTCAGTGACACGTCTTTAAATAGAAACGGATTCAAAATATATGCCGCCTTTGAAGTGGTAGATAAGAAAGCAAAGCTCAATGATATCTACTTTTATCTAATGTAAACTGTGTGAGAGAATTTTAAACAGCACCAAGTAAAAACGATACGGTTTCCAGGAATGTATATATATTTGAATTTGATAATAAATATCGCAGTCTTTGATTCATGAAAATTCTGGTTTGCGACGATTCCAATCGCACGATTTCAAAAAATCGAAGAATCGAGTGAAAAGGAATGTGAAGAAACCATTGAAGAAAGCAAATCCGCTTCTCAGCCATACTTGTAAATCCATCACAATAGCGTTCTTTACGGCGCGGATTCTGAAAATATTCTTGTGTGCGAACTCACCAGGAAGCATCAGTCGGAGGATTTGGATACCAAGGAAAAAAAAGGGAAATAAAGGGTGGAAAAAGTTTTCGAAAGCGCATCAGGCAAATAGGGCGGTAGCCGGAATCAGCTCTGCGTAGGCCCGCGACGGTCTTCAGGGCTAAATAGCCGGCTTAGATTCTGATCGGTATTAAGCTGTCAAGGGTTGCTTTTTCGAATTCCTCCTGTCGGCTTTAATCCCGTTCCAGAATGGAGCCGTCTTCAACCCCCTGTCAGATGCCGCCGGAACCCACGTCGTGACGCGCGGCGGGACCGTGTGTTTACGCCATGCGTACCGTGACTCTGTTAATCCCCCTGCAAAAGGGGTCGGGTCCAGTCTTTTCGAACGCTCTTGGCGTTTAGCATATCCCCCCTCCGCACACGTTTCGGGACAACACTTTCGCCACCGTACTTTTATCACGGCGCGACGAGAGCGACGACATGTGCGGCGAAAATGGAAATTGGCAGAATAAAAGAAGATGAGAATCCTAAAAGAGCAAAATTTCGTTAGGCTTTTAATGGATTCGTGTACGGTTGCGCCGTTTGTCAGGAAAATTTACAACATGGCGTTGATAATTTTTTAAAAGTAATATTGTTACCATGAGAAGAGTGAAAGAAACGCAAAAGATTTCATTATATTATATTATATTTTTCAATTATTATATTTTCCTAACGTATAAAATGCAATAAATAATTAAACCATACTATTGTGTTGGATAAGCTTTAGAGAATGAGAGCGTTTTATTTAAAAAATTTATTCAATTATTATGTTAATTAAAATAGCGAGAAACTTTATATATATATAAAAAAACGTAAATATGAATAGGTGGAATTTTTCCAGTAAACGAGAAACACAAACGCGCGCGCCGATCGGTTTCTCTTTCACATTGTGCAATGCTTGACTGCATTAATTTGTCCGCGTCAAATATCGCATTGGCTCTTTTATTCATTTGACACGTAGCTCATGTCTCGCGTGCGTTTAGACAATGCGTTCACCGACGCGTTAACGCAGTCGATCGCGATGTGAGAGAGAGAGAGAGAGAGAGAGAGAGAGAGAAAGAGAGTACACATCACCGTTGATCCTTGTTACTAACCGTTTGACGGAAATCGAGATGTGTAGGTTCGAGTCACGAAGAACTATCGCGCGAGGAACTATATACTCTCAAGAGAGTGTGCGGAAGCACTCGAGGAACGGTCGAGTACTTCAAGGGTGATGTCGAGTCATGAGTACTCGAGATACTCGGGGTCAGAAAATTGCTGATCAGCGGGAAATTCTTAGGTAAGCCTTTTACCCGAACGAAGATATATATAATCATTCTTATTGGCACATATCACTCGTGTAGAAATCGTGATAATGTTGAAATTGAAATGTTATTTTAAAAATTAAAATTCTGTTCCAAGAATATCTGTATCTAGGTCGATTTTGTAAAATATATGTTAGATTAAGTCTATCAGAAATTTTTGAACAAAAAGAGATAAAAATTTTGTAATAAACTTTAAACAATAATTTAAATTGCATGCAGATACAAAACAAACACAAATATAATTTTCTTTGCATAACATATTAATTCAGATGTCGAATTTTTTCATATAGATTCACGAATTCTCCGGAGAGAGCCTGGCAAATTTATGTATATTAAGAAAATGATATACATTGGAGCTCATTATAGGAGGCAATGCGCGCTCGCTCATGCGTATGGCTTTGGAAGCTTTACATGTACATCTGCGTCCTTCATCGATCAGCATTAAAATACTGCAGGTGGTTTGGGAAAAAGAAGGGCTCTCCGTAAATATTTTGATGAACTTATAGGCTTACGCGATATTCGCGAAGGGGATGTACTTCCAGCGGGGAAAAATGTCTCTTCGAAATCCTCTCTAAATTGAATACAAGATTCTTTTCATAAAGTTAGATCGGGACTGGGACCGTAGGAAACAATTCTATATCGCTCACGCAATTCATGATCCTGATTGCCTTTTGTGCAATATTTTGTTATTTCTGCACGACGGGCAAAGATTGGATGAAATATGCGTATTCGTTTATTCGCTATTCCGTGTTTGTAACCGTATTATGCGCGCCGTAAAAAATTTCGTGTCGAAAAACACCCTTAAATGTGCGGGGCATCTCATTTCCTCCTATCCGAGAGTCTACGTGACATACATTAATCATGTCCCGTTCGTACTTAAGCGTAAATTTGATTTTATTCACCCTCGTCGCGTTCACCAAACTTGGGTAGAAACGCCTACTGCCGGCATTAAATTTCTTTATTATTCTTTGTAATTCCTCCTTATAAAATCTTTCTATAAGTTCCCGCTTAATTAAAAGCAGAAGCGTAAAATTAAGCAAGCATCTATCTTTAGATAAATACAAAGTAAAGTGTTTTGTGTTCCTTTTAATTATTTGATGTACGAGATAAAATTTAGCTATTTTACTCTCTAAAAGTGAATCAGGGGGAATCATTGATTTTTAGTGTATATCATTTTCCAGTGACATACTAACTGTGATAAATAGTGACTATTTCAATGTTGTTCCAGTGATAATAATATATTGATTCAAACAGTGAATATCACTGAAAGACAGTGATTTTAGTTCTCAAAACTGTTTGACAGTGAAACTCACTGTCTTTCAGTGATCTTCACTGTTTAAATCAGTATATTATCACTGAAACAACATCGAAATAGTCACTGCTTATTACAATTCAAAATATGCCATTTTGAAAATGACATACACTGAAAATCAATGATGATTCTACTGATTCATTTTTAGAGAGTATGCATACACTTGTAATTAAGATAGAATACTGCCGATTAGAAAAAAATGTGCACCAAGAAAATGAATAGTCGCGGCTCATAATATACACTCGACAGCAAAATTAAAGCATCACCCATTCTGATCACTAAAAATAGGCAAATTTCAAGAGAGTGTAACTTCGTCAAAAATGATCGTATCGGAATGATCAAAAAAGCATTTTAAAGCTTAAAGTCTCTACTTTCGACACCCATAATTCATTAAATTACTGATTCTTTACAAAGCTGCACGGATGCAAATGGAGATGCATCAAATCTAAAAATTTTTTACCAAGTTTGCGAAGTTCCAAAAACTAAACTAAAAATTGCACGCAAATGAGGTTTACATCGTTCGAAAGCGTAAATCTTTAGCTTTAATATCAGCACCTGATCAGCAATGTGCGATTTTTTTTCACCGAGTTATTCAACATTGAAGTAAAAATGGTCATTTTTGCTTCAATGTTGAATAACTCGGTGAAAAAAAATTGCTCATTGCTGATCGGGTGCTGAAATTAAAGCTAAAGATTTACGCTTTCGAACGATGTAAACCACATTTGCGTGCGATTTTTATTTTACTTTCTGGAACTTTGCAAATTTCGCAAAAAAAATTCGTCAAATTTTAAAATCTCCCCCAAAATTTGCAAGGTTCCACGATCTGAATTAAATTTCGCACATAAAGGCGGCTTACAGTTTTCGAAAGCGTGAATCTTA
>NW_012026863.1:359213-361863 GCF_000956235.1 Wasmannia auropunctata
CTGATCGCGTGCTGAAATTAAAGCTAAAGATTTACGCTTTCAAACGATGTAAACCTCATTTACGTGCGATTTTTCGTTTAGTTTTTGGAACTTCGCAAACTTGGTGAAAAATTTTTAGATTTGATGCATCTCCATTTGCATCCGTGCAGCATTGTAAAGAATCAGTAAGTAATTTAATGAATTATGGGTGTCGAAAGTAGAGACTGTAAGCTTTAAAATGCTTTTTTGATCATTCCGATACGATCATTTTTGATGAAGTTACACTCTCTTGAAATTTGCCTATTTTTAGTGATCAGAATGGGTGATGCTTTAATTTTGCTGTCGAGTGTATATAAGAGTCGTCAATTTTCTTCAATTATCGAAATTCTTCACCAGACAATCTTTGATCAATGTTCATAGAAAATCGTGTTGAATAGTGCAAATAACTGAAAGTAGAGACAGTAGAGGGAAATCGCACGATCGACGTTGAAACGAAATTTACGGATTCGAGCAAGATTTGGGGAAGTAAAAGAGAAAAAGAAGGAAGAAGGAAAGAGCGGCGGATGTTCAACCGATCAATGGAGGAGTGAGTGAAAGGTAACGTTGAGGAGTAGCGGGTGTACGCGTAATAAGGGCCAGTCGCACCCTATAAGTGACCGGAATGGCGCAATAATTCGTGGCTCTCTTGACGTTAAGAGGTCTGCCCTTTGCGTCCGTAGGCCCTACGTATACGTACCCGGTTCGGCCTCCCATACGGTTTTGCGGGCATCGTCCTAAATATAGACCCCCTTACAACCTGACGTTCAATTATAGCTCTTTGATGCCTCGCGAGCGCCTCTATCGCGCGCGCTCACTTTAACACTCGCTCTTCGGCGATAATTTTATCGCGAAGTACTGGCCATTCGCCGACAGCGAATCGCGAGAGAGAGAGAGAGAGAGAGAGAGAGGGGGAAGGGATGGAGAAAGAGAGAAACGAAGAAAGAGAACGATGCAAAATGGAGGAAGAGAGATGTCAATGAAAAATTTTCGAAGGAAATGCCTTTGAAAATGCAAAATTGTCGTTTTCTTTCTGACTAACTGACATTTCATAAGAACAGCCCTATCTCTGTCATTATACTTCCTGTGCAAAGGCTGCACGGATGCGTGCGTGATTTCTTCTCGCTCTCAAGGACAGCGTTTATGCGGCTGTTCTGGGAGTATTTTGAAACTGCGCGAGTGTACGCGAAATAGCAATCATTCATTCTGACTCAACGATATTTAGACGTTGGTACAGACATGACCAATCAATCTTCACAAATTTAGATTTTAACTTCGTAGAATACTAATATTTTAATTATCTCGGTAAATTTTTTTCAACTCACTTATATATTATGATTTTAAATAAATTAGTTATGTAAAATAAGTAGTATTTTTGTATATGATTTTGCGAAAAACGAAAGAATTGCTTATCTAAAGAAATATGTAAAATTTTATATCCCGTTTTTTAATTATGTAATGTAAAACTGTGAATAAAGACAATTTTGTGCCTTATAAAATTTTGCATTTTTCTACGTGATCATACTCCTATGTAAATTATACGGACATACTTTTATCTGATGTCTGTGGATGTTTTGCAGCAGACAGTCCACAAATACACAGCTAAAGTGTAGCAACTCCATCCAAACGGTGATCTCATCGAAACATTTCGAACCAAAAGCTTGTTACTAGCAAGAAAGAACTGTCCTATTCTACCTTTTTTTTCCTACGTTTTTTTCCCGTACCGTCCTTGCATTTCCGGCATACAATAAGCGCTCGGTACAGACGGGCTTAAAGCACCTTCCCCGCCTCCGCACTCCCGTCTGTGGGAATTAGCATGCTTGGAAACCGGAGGGCCTCAGGTGCATCTATGTCGGGGGTGCTCGCGAAACCCAACCACTAACCCTCTACTCCTTCATTCGGTGCTACCCCTTCGTTTTGCCTGTCCCCCCACATGGTGGGAATGGCGTACAGGGTAGCACGTTTTTCAACGACAACGTTAACGATCCCGTATGGGAGTGGATAATCTTCGAATATGCCCAAGTATTGAGAGAGTTTGCTAATATTTGGTTTGAAAATATCCCATACCGCACATTACGTTTAGGCTGATATCTAAACTTCCTGCTTTCTGTTCCTCGCGAATATTGGAATCGCGCCACGAATTTTGATATAGAATATTTTGCAATATTATTAAACATTCAATAGGATTGTAGATGAAAATAAATAATGTATAAACTATCTGATGCGCTTATCTTACAGTTATTTTTGTTTATAAATATAACAAATATATGTAATATAACAAGAAGAATATATTACGTGTTTAAACTTAGCGTGTTCAGAGATAATGATAATTTCGGAACCATCCATGAAAATGGCGGAGCCAAAAATAAAAGATGAAAATTGTAGGAGGGTGCACCAACCGAAAGGTACATTTAGAAACGCACGCGAGATCGAACTTGTATGCTAGATGCGTGAGAGTTACCTGCCGACACGCACTCGTGAGTTACAAGATCAATACAGTGCGTGCACGCATATCCTCACGTGCCGCCACCCTCCTTCGGATATCAACTTCGTTTTCCTGCCCTATCGCATCTATCCAGAGAAAAGTGCGGCATGAGGGACGGCGTTGATGCATATATATATATATATATATATA
>NW_012026863.1:361883-369677 GCF_000956235.1 Wasmannia auropunctata
TGTGTGTGTGTGTGTGTGTATATATATACATATACGGTGTCTAAAAATTATGCCCTTTGTAAAAAAAATATTAACAAAAACGTGCAAGAGACGATCCTCGCAATCTTGAGAATACACGTAGAAATTTATAACGAAGCATGTGGCAATAAATGAATTTTCCACGGATAACACGCGCGGTATTTATTCGCGAGATTTGACAGGTACCAATTTGCTCACTTAATTATCTCACGCGATTCACGCGTTTCGTCGCCACCCATTTTAATTAAGTCACATACACGTCGCAGTGGGAACGTTCGCAACACTTTCGGATTTCAAAGATCGATATTTCCCGACACCCTGTGGATATGTGCGTGCGTCGGGCATGCGACCGGGGGTCGCGTGTGCGTGAGCGCGCGTGTGATACGAACGAAGGCTCGCATGCCGACGCACATCACACCGGCGTGGCACCCGCACGAACGAGCCGAGTTAATAATGCACTCATTATTTTATCAATACCCAGAATATCGGGTACGACACGTCCCGCGTACAGGGCTGGAAGGTGCTCGCAACCACTCCGCTCGCCTGCTCGCCGGTACCCGCCGCCACCACCGCGCCCTTCACGACTGCTATTCCCAGGTTGACTGACTGGGGAGGAGGAGGAGAGAGGGAGAGAGAAAGAGAGAGACGTGCAAGAGGGTAGAAACGAATTTATGGCCGAGGCATATAACCCGCGCTTGATGGCGAGCTCGTTTCGAAATTGCTCGACCATGTAACAACTGCGAGCATTAATATTTGATTGGCTATACGTGCGGTGGACTTTACGCGAAAAATGTACTTTTTCCCCTTTTTTTGTGAAATTTAAAGCCGTCTATCTTGATGAATTGGCTACACTATATGACGGCACACGTTGAGAAAAGCTCACTATCTATTAATTGTCTAATGGTATGTGCTCGCACAGGCTATTAATCATGATGATTACGGCTTTTTGCATGAAAATACATCTCCATAATTTATAAAATTTATTTTTACAATACGCGAAATTATTCGTACACACGCGTATCCGCTCACGCCGCGCCGGGATTATGCGGTAATTATAGGCTCTAATTAAAAAATAATTGCTGTATTCACGCATATATCATGAGCGCATTAAAACCCCACGGTTAAACGTTGTTTCGATATATCGGCAAATTGGCCTTGCGTTTATCGCGTGCACGTTTGCAATCCGTTAAAGTTCGTGCAAATAATGTCGGTCGCGCATCAATATCTGTTCGTTTTCGGCCGCATAAGCACGCGAGGATACGTGAAAGCACGCTCGACAACGGTTCATGCCACGTCGATGACAATAAATTACGAAAAAAAGGCAGATTGCGCCCCGCGATATAATGATCGTCTTGCGAAAATAATAAACCATCATCCGTTTCCGGCGCTCGTGCGCTTGTTCGCTGAAAACGGACAAAGTGATCAGAATCGACGGCCGTGCATAATCGGACCTGCGGTGTCTTTTACGGCCTAGATCGTTTATCAACGACTGGCGTAATAATAGCGATACGCACGCTTGGCGTGCCCGTCATTTCAGCGTGAAAGCGAATAAAAGCGTCGCGTCGGACAGTTGATGTAAGCTGTTTCAGTAGAACGAGCAAAACAAGAAGGAAAAAAATACACGAGCAAAAGAAGAGGGATAAAAGTGCATGTCGCACGCGACGGCGACACCCCTTCCTATAAATACCTCGCGATGTTATAAAACACATATAAATTTATCTATCCGTATTCTGTGTTGCCGAGGTTAATCTTTTTATTCATCAATTTGTAAGCGATTTACAAGTAATAAAAGTAATTGCATGGTGCTCCGAAGTAGACTCCAATTTCTTCCCACTTTTTTAACAACTGACGAAATTATTGAAGGTTATTACTCAGATACTAAAGAGATAAATTAAGTTAATTCACAGCGCTGTAAATTTAAATTGTTATTAGCTTCTCCGAAGACCAGTGTCGATAAAGGGCCAAACACGTTGAGCAGTGTGCTAAGTGTAGCTATTTGGGCAGCGTTATCGCGCGTTTTAAGCCGCACGAGTCGATCGATAAGTCTCGATGCACTAATGATCATTCTCGACCGCACGAAGTACACGACGCAACTTTAAAAAAGTGAATAACTGTCAGCAACTTATCTGACTAAACCTATCGCAGCTTGTACGCGTGTGTGTGTGTGTATATGTGTGTGTGATGTGTGTGTGCGATGTGTTGGCACCCCGGGACACGTAGCATATTTGTGCACGTGGGACGATTTTAAGGCTTAAAGTCGACCAGATAAGCGAGTAGCAGGTAGCAGGTGTCACGTCGGCGACGACGATCGTCGTTCCGAGATACGAATTTGAAGGAAGTACAGACAGACGTCGTGTAACGACAGATATGCGAAGGTGCTTTAGTAAGATTAAGCATAATCGATCCGACTGATTACTATCGCGAGAATACCGAATGCCCATCGTGTTCGTCTTCGTGATTATCTACTCGTATAATCAACAACAATTGCTTTCATATAAAGCGAATTCTTTTTAAGCACTTAAAGAGTTCCGGCTATTTTCTTATACATTCAAATAAAATTGAAAATAATATTATCGTACAGTATTATCGTACAGTATTATCATACAGTTTAATAAATGTCTATTTATTAAAACATTTTGATAGTAATATAAATATATATTTATTAATGATTATTTATGGACAAAAATGCTACATTGCTACCATGAATATTATAGAGATAATCATTCTATATTATCAGTTGCAATAAATACTTGATACTTAATTAAAGATCAATAATTCGTGCCGCTGTTATTATAGAACTTAAATTCTTCTATTTTCTCAGGCAAGCGGTTTCAAGAAATTTTCGAGAAACTTTCGCTGAGTTAAATAAGGAGCCACAATTAATCACTTACTGTTTTTCAACGGGTACTCGTACATCCGCGTTTAACGCTGTTTCTCATGGCTCAAACTTCCCGTGGACTTTTAACAAGATGGAATCTTGTTAAGCTCTCCTAACTTCGTCGACATCGCCAAAACTAACTTTAAAAACTGTTTTAGTGAAATATCCGAATATTAAAAATACCGCGGGATTAGCGTATAAATTGTAGGTATACAGATGATATTAGAATTAAATTTTAAATTTTAGTAGCCATTTATCTATCATAGATATGTAAGTTGGCATAGATAATAATGGATTATCAATTAAATATAACGTATAATAAAAATTTTAAACTAGTACCAGCCCCATCTTTGAGTTCTCAAAAATCGTACATGGTATTTTAATAATGAAGTGAGAGGTCCAGACGCGCGCTCGACCTGCGTTGGCGGTGGACTCATTAATTTCTTGGGCAGAGTTTCTAATTGGCTGCCTGATCTTTTATTTATGACAGGCATCGATTTTACTGCGAGAGAAAAGTTCCGCGTTAATAACGTTAGTTAAATCCTTTTCCGCGTCTCCGTAGCATATATTTATGCTTTCCATTTTACGCATTTCAGCTTAACGACTCGGCTTCGTTTATAAAGAAAACAGATGTGAGATTCTTCTGGAGGACTCATCCTTGCATGTAATTTATACCGAAAACCGCGATCCAGAAAAGATTGTAGGTCTAAAGCAGAGAAAGGAGAAACAGATGTAATATATGAATCTAATATTGCATTTATACACCGCATAAAATGCCGCGTATAGATATTATGTCGCTAGCTTACAGAAAACCTCCGTCGCTTTTTCATTCTCGATCTTGCAACGCCACTCAAGAAAGACGCTGGAAACAAGGAAGGGAACCCTTAAATTCATCATCGGAGGCCGACGCTTCTCAAAGATACGGGTCGTTAAGCTGGGAGCTTATGATTCACGATCGGCTTTGTATCCGCGAAGTCCGACTGCTCTAACGAGAAAGAGAGAGAGAGAGAGAGAGAGAGAGCCAAACAGAGAGAAAGAAAGGATCCGATACCAGCGGTGGAAGAAAAACCAGGCCTAAAGATCCTCCGCGTCGAGGATAATTGAGGGTTCTGTGAATCAATATCCCACCGCACCGGACCGCGCGGAACGATATGCCGGGAGGCTCGCGGGATTTCGGAGTATAATACCCGGTATCCAAGATATAATTAAGGCGACTTTTCAATTTAACTCCGATATTTTAAAAGATATAATTAAGGGCCAACCCACCGCTCAGCGACGAGGCCACTAATTGCGCGAGGGGGGAATCCCTGAGGGATACTCGCCTGGAGGGTAGGTGGCGGCATTTCTATGCCTGGCGTAACTATGTATATAGGTACGCGCGTACAACTACGTACCCTCCACCTACGGTACGGCCGTACCCGCACCATCGGTGCGCCGCAGCACGACACGAAACACACCATGGACACGTCCTGCGGCACGCCATGGAACACGTCTACCGTGGACGTCCCCCGGGAACGATCCATCCACATCTCTCTCTCCGCGCGTTGCTCCTCCGTTGCTCGTTCACGGGACCCCGCTCCTGTTTCTTCTCTCGCACGGCCACATTATTTTTTTTCTCGTCTCTCTTCCATGTCCTCTCCTTCCTCGCGATACTTTTCTTTCCGCATCCTTCCTGTTATCGGGTCCAAGGTCAACCGATCGAAGGTAATTTTCTCGTCCCAATCGCTTCCGCTTGTCCCCCGAGAACGATCCGTTTCGTACTTCTTTTTTTTATTCTAGTGCGCTGCTCTTTTTTTATATTATACTTTCTCTTTTTTCCTCCCCATCTCTCTCTCTCTCTCTCTCTTATTTCACTGAGCCATTTTACAAATTCGAGAATGGCGAGAAGGCTGGAAGGGAAGCATGGAAATTGGTTCGAGATACGTTCGGCCATCGGCGAACTGAATAAAACTTTTCCGAGGTGCGAGCTCAAATTAAAAGTACCACCGGTCCTGGGGGAAATATTCGTTGATCGATGACGAACGTGTTTGACAGAATTATCGGTTCCAACTTTTTCTGATTGGCCAACACGACACACATGTGGTATAAGCCACATATAATACGAATTGTAATTTATAATAACTTCTAGAGACTTGAAATACAAAAAGTATTAGAAAATGTTGCATACGTAACAAATGCGTGATTTACGTAATGCAACAAAATAAGATTTATAATAACGTTTTATTATTTTGTATAAAACGTCACTGTGTATGTGTCAATTTTGCGCGTAATATAGCATTCATACCATTTAAATTTTCACGAAAGGCTATGGAATATCGGTGCTGAAGAAATCGAATAAACCGTGTTAAATTGCCGAAATTTCCAATCGGCAATGTCTCGTTCGTGTGGAGACCGGTGATCGATTTAACTGACTCGATCGGAACGAGACTCGCAATTTCGGGCCGCGTAATTACGTGATAAAAATGGAAAGAATGGCTTTTTCCGCAAGGAAATACGCGGCAATGTAGTGTAAATTTCAAACTAAGTTACGTTATTTATATAATGTTTAATGACGCGATTGCAATCCAATTAATGCAGTTTACTTTATAAAATTGCGGTTTAACATCATGAAATAGTAAAAAAAATGATGGTTTCTTTCAATTATAGTAATAAATAAAATTGTCTTTGTTTACTCTAACACACTGTTAAATCTATAGTGTTAAACTGAACCTTATTTAAGTCGCCACTGCTCCTACTTAATAAATAGTTATTTTTTACTAAAACAATGGAGTTAAATAATTTAAAACAGATTTAACCCAAATTTGGGTTAAATTCTATTGTTTTATTTAAAAGTAACTATATTGTTTTAATTAAAAATAACTGTTTATTAAGTAGGAGCAGTGCCGACTTAAATAAGATTCAATTCAATTTGACACAATAGATTTAACAGTGCAAGTAATTAATTACTACTGATTTCAGGAATGAAACAACACCGACCATGAAAGAACAATTGCCGAATCAACATCTAATTGTAAAAGTGTCAAACGAAATATATTGTCAAATTCAATAGTTACAAGTTAATAGTTTGAAGATGTTCAAAAAGAAATTAAAATATTTGAATAAATATGTATTTAATTGTAAGAAATACAATATTTTACGATATATCCAATATTATTTGTATATTTCAATTTATTTTTTTCTTTCGAAGCAGACGCTGACGATGCAAATGCATGGAAATTTCGACAGCAGGAACAAAGCTCGAACAGGACGGAATGTCAAATATTCTCATCGCGTTGGCCGTTGCTAATGCTTTCGCATATTACGGGAATCGCGACACAGTGTTGCGCAAGACGATAAGATTTGGCGGGCGTATTTGCGACTGCTAGATGTTATGAATGCGATTTAAGCAGGTAAAGTCGCGGCGCGTCTCCTCCGCACAATATCGTAATCAAAGCCACCACTGTCTTCCCCGGTCGTAACAATAGCGTCGTTCGAGAGGGATGGACCGTCGTCGTCGTCACCGTTGTCGTCGTCGCCGTTGGCACTCAAAGTTAAAACGACACTAATCTCCGAGCTACGAAGTGACGAAGAGTAATGGATTTTATCTCGAAAATATCGTCTGGAGTACCAATACAAACGGTTAATGCGCGAATAAAGCATATTTTTTGATACTGTAAACAGATTCAAAAAATTAGATCGCTTTTATTCTATTATACATGATATTTGTGTTTATTCGAGTATCGATCAGTTAAGAGTGCACAATTTGCGCAGTTAAAATACAATAATAAGTCAAATAGAAGTTGCCACACAGAGTACGATAAATTATTTGAAGATCTTGCAAAGTATCGATACATTCCACTATTGAATATTTTACATGTTTGTAGTGGTGCACTATAATGTGTGCCGACAATATATCGCGCATTGAATTGTTATATTAAAACTGACAGTAATAAAATCATCCAGATGTGTTACTATATTATGTATTATTTGTGTGTGGACTCTATTCGTATATTTTTGTTAAATAATTTAGATACTTTAACAAATTAGAATAGTAATATCCAGTTCGAGGATCAAAATATTAGCAATTGTACATTTGAGATACGTTACAGATGGCAGATAAGATGTGTGTTATTACTCTAAATTTATAGTAAAACTAGGACTCTTTTTTGTGAGTTTCATTGTCGCGACATTTTACATCGTGAAACTGGGCTCGACAGTGACAGGAAAATTTACTGTAGCGAGTTAAAGGTTCTTTACATAGAGAATTCCCTTTGATAAGAACTCACGACATCGTCGCATCGATTTCTCAAAGTATTGCCAAGGGCCGACCACAAGGTTAGCGAGTTTCGACGGAGAGGTTCACCAGGATTGACCCCTCGAAGATCAAAGGAAACCTCAAATCGATGGGGTTGCCCCGATTCAATTTATCCTTACCGATTTTATCGCTACCGACTGATACCCTCCTCTCTTTCTAGGAATAGGCACACCTTTCATTCGTTATTGAAGCCGCGCGGGGACCAGCGATTTCCGGCGATTGGATGATGACTCGAAAAAGAGAATAGCCAGTGACCTCTCTCATTCCTGAGATCGGAAGGGGCCAATTATCGACTAAACAATCTTATTCTTTTTGGGATGAAAAGTTATCGATTTTTATTTTTGGATATTATTACTTTACGACATTATTCTGCAATATTAAGAAAAGCGACAAGAAAATTTAGAACAGCGATTAAATCAGCAAAACGCAAATTAAAAAGGAAGTTATGATAATGATCCTGTAACAACGAGAGACTCCAATACACTCGTAGTAGGAAACGGAGGGCTGCCGGTTACGGCGACGTCGCGCGATTAAATATTTGTAGAATCGTCCCTTAGAGTTTGCGTCTGCCAACGAAAGAGAGAGAAAGAGAGAGGGAGATCGG